>NC_064815.1:5754450-6004935 GCF_023721935.1 Panthera uncia
CTCTCTCTCTCTCTCTCTCTCTCTCTCTCTCTCTCTCTCTCTCTCTCCTTTTCCCTCTCCCTCTCTCTGTTCCTCCTCTCCTCTCTCTCTCAAAATAAATAAATAAACTTAAAAGAAAAGACTAGTTTATTTTAAAAAGTTGATAATTCTCTTTAGGAAGTAACAGTAGATTCTAACTTTTAAAGGTTTATAAATGCCCAAACATTATAAGATTTTTAAAAATAATAGTTCTTGGGGTGCCTGAGTGGTTCAGTCAGTTAAGCAACTGACTCTTGATCTCAGCTCAAGTCTTAACCTCAGGGTCATGAGTTCAAGCCCCATGTTGGGGTCTCTGTTGGTCATGAAGCTTATTTAAAATTTAATAATAATAATAATAGTAATAGTAATAATAATAATAAATAGTTCTTATTAATAACTAATAAACCTCTATAATATTTGTATCCTTTATGTTCCGGCTGCATGCTCTGTCTTCATATAACAATAATTTAAAACAGCATTTTCTATAGAGAGCAAACAATTCTTTTTTTTGAGCATGGTTGACAGAAAATTAAAATTATTATTCATGGCTTAGAAAATTTACCTTCAGCTTCACAACGCACTGTTGGTAACATCATGTACATTTTAAGGATCGTCATCAAATTTGGGGAAATCTCCAACAAGTAGGTTTTTTTTCATACATGAGATCTATGTTTTAGAAGAATTTTCCCACCTACTAGCTTCTGACTCCATGAAATTCAAGCCTAATTTCTCCTGTGTTACCTACCTTTCTTTCGGTTCCCACTGCAATACCACCTCCGGGCCTGCTGTTCTGTATCAAGATACCAGGTGAGTCAGCACAGTGGGGGCAGGAATGTTCCTGGAAGCTCTCCCCATTCCCTCCTCTGGTGGGTTGGGAATGAATGAGAACCACATAAACATATCCCACTAAGCCCATCCTAATCTATTCCTGGAGTGGAATCCCAAATCCAAATCCCAAATGCTCTCAATGTTTCCACCACTAATCAATACAGAGGGATGTATAACAAAGGAGATGTCCCAGGGGAAAGACTTAGCCATCTTAAACCACTGCAGTTAAAACGTTGATGTTCGCATATATAAACCACATCATCTTTATCCATCAGTTGATGGACATTTGGGCTTTTTCCATAATTTGGCTATTGTTGAAAGTGCTGCTATAAACATTGGGGTACATGTGCCCCTATGAATCAGCACTCCTGTATCCTTTGGATAAATTCCTAGGAGTGCCATTGCTGGGTTGTAGAGTAGTTCTATTTTTAATTGGAATACTATTTGGCAATGAAAAAGAATGAAACCATGCCGTTTGCAGCAATGTGGATAGAACTGGAAGGTATTATGCTGAGTGAAATAAGTCAGTGAGAGAAGGACAGATATCATATGTTTTCACTCATATGTGGATCTTGGGGAATTTAACAGAAGACCATGGGAGAAGCGAACTGGGAAAAATAGTTACCAACAAAGAGGGAGGGAGGCAAACCATAGGAGACTCTTAAATAGAACAAACTGAGGGTTGATGGGGGGGAAGGGGGAGAGGGGAAATGGGTGATGGGCATTGAGGAGGGCACTGTTGGGATGAACACTGGGTGTTGTATGTAAGCGATGAACCACGGGAATCTACCCCCAAAACCAAGAGCACACTGTATACACTGTATGTTAGCCAACGTGACAATAAATTATATTTTAAAAAAAATAAAAAATAAAATTATGACTGAGATTAAAAAAAAAACATTTACTTTTGCAAATTAAAAAAACAATCAAACAGACAAACGAATAGCAGTGATCCTAGAGCCTCAGAAAATGTCCATGCAAGTGAGGGGGCCCTAAAACGTAAACTTTGTTTACTTCACATCAAATTCATCTTCCTCTGATCCTGGGCATGTTGTGAAAACTGAATGAACCCATAATACAAATAAAGTGTTGGGCACAGTGTCTGGCACGTAATGAACTTTGAAACAGGGCAGCAACTATTCTACTTTTAGTGATGTCAGTATTATTTAAGACTGTACCTCCCACAGTACATACGTCCTTCTTTCCTCCTTCCTCCTTCCTCCTTCCTCCTTCCTCCTTCCTCCTTCCCTTCCCTTCCCTTCCCCCTGACTGTGTTTTCACAGCTATACTCAAAAGACCAGACCTCAGAGGAGACATGCCTTTCAAGTTGTTCTTCAGTGTGAAATCTGTTCATGATAAAATCGTAGTTTTCAGGGGTTAAATATTCCCATGCCTGAAAAGGGCAAATGTCTCTATAATCGCAGTGACCAGGAAATCAAAGTGACATCTTTCCAATCAATAGTTTTATCATTACATTTTAAAATTGCATTTTTGCCCTAAAATTGGCATGCTATATTTAGTCACCACCACCAAGAGACATCTGCCCAATGAAGCAACCGTGCCTTTCACGAGTGATATGTCATTTATTTATTTCGGCAGCTAAGCACCTCCTGGCACAACACACAGCCACCTTTGGAAACAAAGATGGAATTCTGGGTGCCTTAAACAGAGAGGGGCTGTCTAAAATTACAGACGATGCTAATTAACTAGAACACAGAATTAGAACCTACAGTTTGGAAAATATGCAGGAAAAATAGAGTGTCTGTCAGAAACTTTACCATCGGGGAGCTGACGCTGGCTGTTTCAAGGATGCTAAATTGATGATAAGAATTCTATACCACTGTTAAATCTCAATAAACAAAGCCCCAGGTTGCGCCTGAATTATACCATGTGTTTGCTCAAAGAGCTGGTGTTTTAAGTAAATTCCCTTTCACTGATAAAAATTATTAATAAACCTAGTGAGAAAGATACTGTCTGAAAGAGGAGAGACTGAAAGTGACCATAACTTTATTTATGTTTGATGAACAAATTATTTTTTTCTGTCACAGGCACCTTAATTCAAACAAAGCAAATGCCATGAGATGTTCTTGAATTTAAAACCTGATTGAGTTGCTTCGTGTATTTTTAAAAATATCAGGAGGGGCTGGGGGAGTTACTTGGTACATGTGCTGGTGTTCTACATGAGCTCTGTTGGTGGAGGCAAGTGAAAAGGCAAAGCTTCCAGGTCTGGAGACTGGGATTTTCATCCCAGGTCCACTGCTAATTCACAGGATGAGTTTAGGTAAGTTACCGAACTGATCTGGCTAATAAGGACAATAGTAGTTCCTGCCTCCTTGACTGAGTAACAATTATAGAAGACTGTGTTAGAAGGCACTCCATAAAAAGGAAAAGTGGAAATGGCAGCAGAGCATGGGGATTAGGAGCCCCTATTGTATGTGAGTGAAGACCAGAGTCTGCTAGAAGTTCAGTCATTGACCAAGTGAACAGTCAAGGGCAGAGTACTTAATTTCTCTTCTTCTTCTTTTGACAGAGAGAGAGAGAGAAAGCATGGGGGAGGTACAGAGAGAGAGAGAGAGAGAGAGAGAGAGAGAGAGAGAATCTCAAGCAGGTTCCGAGCAATCAGCACAGAGCCTGATGCAGGGCTCCATCTCACAAACCATGAGATCCTGACCCGAGCCCAAATCAAGAGTTAGATGCTCACCCCTCAACCGCTCAACGACTGAGCCACCCACGTGCCCCCATAGGCTGTTCCACTTTGCATCAGCAAAGATGGCCTGACATCACATCTGAATTCCAAACCACAGGATGAGTGAAGGCAAGGTAAGGGGAATAAAGGCGCACTCCCTTTCTCTGAAAATACAACCTATAAATCGCACCTGATACTGCCGCGTCCAGGCCACGGGCTCGAACTTAGAAAGGTGACTGCTCTTGTCATCAAGAGAAACTGGCTACAGCCCAGCTAAAATGTAGCAAGAAGGAGACAGAGAAAACTTACGTGGGTGAGATACCAAGCTGACTCTGTCATAGTGTCCAAGCTTCTTAGCAGATATGAGCGGTCAATAAATCGTAGCACAGAACGTCCCATGTTCCAGGTTCCCCCTCAGTCCTGGGAAAACTGTGATGGTTGGTCACCCAAGATGCTCTATGGTGGGCTTCTGGGAGACCTCTGGAAATGAGACTTCAGGTAGGAGAACCAGCTGAACCTGCGGTGTCAAAAATAGAAGAGGCCTTGAAAATATAGGTCAAACACTCATTGTATGGTTCAAGTTGCTGTATATAAAAAAGGGAAAGGGATTTTACTTATGACTTTGCCATTCCTAAGTACAGAGGTAGGTAGAGTATTTGCAAAGGGCTGAGAAGGAGATCATTGTCCAAACATACTTCTACCATGGGTCTGTCCTGGCATGGCCTTCCCCTCCTGCTTAACAGAAAAGTCCATTCAGTAGCTCTGCTGATGTGTTAGACCAGAAATACCCAATAACTGGAGGGGATTTACCAGCAGGGGTGCCCTAACCTCTCCTTTTTCTTTCTTCTCTCAATTATAATTCATAGAAATTGGAACTCTCTTGGTTACAGGTGAAAGAAAGCTAACTCAAACTGGTTTCAGCAGCCAAATGGAAATACACTGGCTTATGGAACTAGATTCACAAATCAGATTCAGTCACAGCTGGATACAGGGGCTCAAATCACAGCAGCAGGAACTGGATCCGTTTCCATCTCTGCTTCTATAGGAGTAAGTTTCATTCACTGGCAGATTCTTCCCCTCCTGGTGACAAAATTGTTGCTGGCAGACCAACTCCCTTGAAACCGATGGAGAGAGTTTCCCTTTTCAGTAGTTCTAATAAAATTCCCAGAATTGTGTTAGGCCAGTCTGACTTGCTCATCATTGTGATCAAAGAGGGGAACATGCCGAGTGGACAACGTGACTTGTGTGTTCATGCCTGGAGTGAGAGACTGTGAGGTCAGCCCCACATGAGATACATGGGCTGGGTGGGAGTAGAGAGGGGTGGTTTCCCAGATAAAAATATAGATGCTAAAGACAGAGGAAGGGAATACAGGCACTCAGTAGGCAAACAACAGATGTCTATAACATCTCCTAAATTCCCTTTCTTTTCTTTCCTCTCTCTTCCTTCTCCTTCCCACATTCTCTTTCTTCCATCCCTCTTCTCTCTCTTTCTCTCTCTCTCTGTGTCTTTCCCTGTGTCTCTGTCTATATTTTTCTCAGTGTGATTGCCATCAAGCAAGATGCAAAGGTGAACTTCTTGCGACCCCTGACTTCAAGCAACTCTCAGGTTCAAGAAGAAAAAGGGACAATTAGGTAACAAACTGTAATAAAATGTGATATGCTTGGGGAATGCACTCATGCATATATCTCTGAATAAATAAATAAATAACACACGCATGAATGAGATGGTAAAACACAGAATTATGCAACATTAGGCGCACAAATAAAGGAGGGGTTAATTTAATCTGGATCAAGTGAAAACTCAGAGAAATGATCACACAGGAGACATTTCATCTGACTGTGAAGGATAAGGAGCAGTCTGTAATATGTTTTCAGCAGAAAGAGACCCCTATGCAATCATAATTATGGTCCTGTCAGTTTCACGCCACCTTCAAAGTTCCTCATGGAATCTAAGTAAATCCAATCATCAAAAATCAGGAAATTTGGACAGACAGAGCCTGTCACTAAATTTAACCTTGTGTAAGTCATTTATCATCTCGTGTCAGCAGTTTTTAATCATTTGTACAACAAGCAGATGGAACTATTTCTGGGGCTCCTTGCAGCTCTGAAAACAAGCAATTTGTCTCTCAAAAACACTGGAGACCACTGGCTTATAGAGTGAATGGAAGGGTCTCTGATGTTGAGTTACATGTGCAGATGTCTGAATCAGCTAGTCCAGTCGATGCTATAGGTACCAAGGAGAAGAGGCAATGAAATTTCCCTAAGCTGAATCTGGGTCTTTTTATCACATTATCTCAACTCATCCTGAAAGTGTAGCAACTGAAGGCAACTACAGGGCCACTTGGAGATTTCTATGACAGGATGAATCTGTTCTGTGTGTCTGACCATTGAAAGATCATCTTGGAAAGTTCTTTTTGTGGCTTTTCCCTCAGTGAGTTAAGTTTTGCTTTCTCATGGCTGAGATATCACACGTGGCCAACAAATGGGATAGAATTGGGTGTCCTAAAATATGTTTACAGTTTTAAATGATCACCAGGTTCTACTTTCACTTCTTAGTTTAGTAAATAGGAGGAAAAAAACCCTATACCACCTCTCAGTGCTGCGATCTTATATTCAAAAGTCCTGTTGAGAGACCAGCATGACCCATTAAGCCCTGACTTTCCAACCACAGAAATTACTACTTCGACCTAATGATTACAATTTGTTATTGGTGCACAGCCCCAGCAGATGAGTAAGTTCTAGCATCCAGGGAGAAAATGGACTTGAAAGCAGGATGGAGTAGGAGTTCACAAATGCCCACACAGCATTCCTTGAAACAAGGGCTATAAATTCCCTGGGGACATTATTAGCCTCATTTTCAACACAAGGAAGTAAGCAAGGAGACGTCAAATGATGCCTTCATCGCACATCTAGGAAGTGAACATGTAAATTAGAGGTAGGGGCTCAAATCACATTCATTCATTCATTCATTCATTCATTCATTCATTTCTACAGCATCCTTTTCATTGCTCTTTGCCAAACTGATTTTCAAAAGGGAAGCCAACACACCTACCCAAACAGCTTGTATGGAAAAGACAGAAAATACTAGTGGCAGAAATGAGGAACATGTAGAGGTCTCACATGCAACAGGAGTGTTAAGTGGCACAGCAGCTTTGAAAAACTGTTTGGCATTGTCTACTAAAGCCACACATCCTCTAAGAGCCACCCATCCCATTGCCAAGAGTAACGCGTGCCTCTGTCCACCCAAAGACACATTCAGGAGAGTCCAGCACTCTTTGTGACATTCCCAAACTGCAGGTGACATGAACACCCATCACCGAGAGAACAGCTACACAAACCATGGTATATTCCCAGGGTGGGATGTCATACATAAAGGGCTGCTAGACATGTGACAACATGGGTGGATTATACAAATCGAATATTGATCAAAGTGAGCCAGACACAGATGAGTACAGTAGGAGATTATGTAAAATTGAACAACAGGCAAAACCAACCCATAGCACTAGAAATCAGAACAGCACATCTCCTCAGGGAGTAGTGACTAGAAGAAGGTATGAGGGGGAGTCATGTTCTTGGGTCCAGGTGATGTTCTGTTTCTTGATCTGGGGCTGGTTCCATGACTGTGATCAGTTTGTGAAAACTCACGGCTCTGCCCTCTTATGACCTATGCACCCTTGTGTATATATATTATATACACATACATATACATAATATATATATGATGTACACGTGAATAAAATCTCCAAAGGTAGAAAACTAATAATAATAAAGCAAATTCACACCAGGTTAAGAGATGAGCTAAATGCAGGCAGAAATATATACAAATGATAGCAACAGGGCCTGGCACTTCATCATAGGCTCACTTAGAGTCTTGCACTTTTATGCATTAGTTATTTGAGTCTTTCAACATCACAAAGTGAATACAGTTGTCACCCCCTCCTTAGAAGGTAAAACAAGACTGGAAAGCTTAATTGCCTAAACCCTGACCATACAGCTGAGAAGCAAGAGGGCAGCTACTCAAACCAAAGCAGCCCACCTCCAGGGTCCACCTCTTAACCATCACGTGATGTCATATCTCATGATGGTAGGACCTGGGACACCCAGGAACACTTTGACTCATTGAGTTTAGCCCCCTGAAACCTGGAAACCACAGGAATTGGGATAAAATCCCTTAGGTTAGCTCTGGAAGAAAAGAAAATGTTTAAATCCAAATCCAATATCGAGTACGTTGGAGAAAGGCTGTTTATCAAAAATTCCGGGCAGCCATGGAGAATGTCATTAGGGCTATAACTTTGTGCTTGCCTAAGGCTCCCTTTAAATAAATCACCGCTTGCATCACTCTGTAGCAACTGGAGAAGATGGGGATGGAAGCAGTCATTTCAGGAGGTTAGAGGACAGTGCAGGATTCATGACAATGTGTTGAAAGATGGTTGGCACCCAAAGGAGGGAATGATACATGTTTCACGTTTTATGGCATGTTTTGTCATGGGGGGAATTCAGAGGTGGAGGCACTTATAAAGTGAAATGGAAGCCAACTTTCTCTACTGGCCACTTGTGTTATTCGGGAGGTTTCTTGCGGGAAAAAAGAAAACTGGAGACTGATTCTGTCCACGAAAGGGCAAGAGCGTTACTCCAAAGAACTGGATGGGAACTAGGAAGTAGTCAGAGTTGGGGGCAAAGCTACTTCCTCCGTTTTCTCCAGTCCTAGCGTCTTGGTTTCCTTCTGCAAGTCTTGTCTGTTGGTCTCTTTCAACCTGTTCACATCACCACATCCCTGTTCCTAAACCAGAAGGAGCTTCACTGAGTGGCATGGTCATGGGCATCACACACACAGGGCAGACCTCACCCTCACAGGTTATTTCGGGAGTCACCATCTGCAAAGTCAACCAGTGCAGGGTGCTGGGAGGATGCAGGGGCACCCCAGCTCAAGGAACACTGCATTGCAGCTTCCTTGGACTGGAGACAATGGGCAGATTAATTCCTAAGAGCAGAGAGAGGAGGGTTTGGTGGGTTGCCCTATTGACATGGTAATTACGACTTATTTATCAAACTCAATTTATTTATCAAACACTGTCCAACCTTTAGGAAGGTTTACCCCAAATACAGAAGCCCCATCTGGTGTTTTTCTTGCTGCAACCAGGAGGCTCTCACTGTCATTCTTCCTCCCTTCCTTCTTTAAACCCTTCCTTCTTTTCTTCCTTTACTCATCCATTCAACAGATACCTGATATGTTTTGGAGTGGCGACCCTAGCCTAAAACTAAATTATATTTATCTCTGAGACTATGCCTTGTCTAGGCATGTCTGATTTGCTCTTACACATATCTTTTTTTTAGCAATGATCCTTCAAGAAAAGAAGTAGAAAGAGGTGTTCCAGTTTTTTATTGCCGCGTAACACAACAGATCCAAACTTAGTGGCAAAACGGCACAGCCATTTTAATATGCTCACGACTGCAGGTCGAAAATTTGAAAGCACATGAAAGGATAGTTTGTCCTTCCTTGTATGTCCATGTTCCACAGTGTCTGGTATAATCTGTCTAGAGATGGCAGGAATGGCTCACCCGGGGATGTATGTGGGGCCTAAATTCTTCACCACGGGGCACCTGCTGAAATTGGAATGTTCCAGATAAGTACCTCACAAGCCGGGTGCTTGGGATGAGATGGCTGAGACATTTGGGGGCTACTGGCAGTTGCTTTCCTCCACATGACCAGCTTGGGCTTCCTCTCAATAGGGTGGTCCTCAAGATATTCAATCTAGTTAAATGATAGCTGACTTCCCCTGGAGCAAGTGTTCAAGGTAGAAGTTGCTGAGAAGGAAAGCTGGCAAAAGCAGATTAAAAAAAGATGGGGGGGGGCAGCCAGATGCTTTTGGCTTCTGTAATCTTGCTTGCCTCTTGCATGAGCCAACTGCCTGCATAGCACAACCAATAGTAACCCTCCCAACCCCACCCTGCCCTGTGTAGCCAATAGAACGTTTCCAAGTACCCAGAAGCTAGCCAAGCATAAAAGAAGGCCCACACCAGGACTCGGGGCTCAACTTTTGGAGGTGACTCTGCTGGGCCAGCACCAGTGCAAACTAAACAGTCTTTTCTGATTCCCTGAGTGACTGCCACTTGTCTCTTCCTGGGCACTGAGTATTTGCTATAACACTGCAAACCCTCCTTGAACCTAGCTTTGGAAGTCATGCATTATTTTTGGTATGTTCTATTAGTTAGACAGGGCCAGCCCAGATTCACTGTGGGAGACTATTTAAAGGCATGGATATGAGAAAGTGAGGTTCTTGGGGGTAAGGCATCTTTGGAGACCCACTATCACAGTAGAAATGAAGTACATAACAAAGAGTCAGCTTGGATCCCCCAACCAGCCCCAGAGACTCCTGTCTGAGCCCTGGAGAACCGCAGGAGGGGGTGGATGATTCTATTTACCTTCTGCATGACCCCACAGACATACAATATGGCTCTAGCATCTTAAGTCCTGCAAGTCTCAAACCAACCTTAAGAACACAGGAGACAGTACACTTGGCATGGTCCCACTGAGACATCTGCCCAACCCAAGAGGCAGAATCCACAGCAAAGGGCAGAGCCAAAGAGAAGGAACACACTGCATACCACACAGCATTCTGCTGACAGCCTGGTTAATGAGCACAAATGAGACCAGCCTTGGGAGATTCCCAGATGTACGCGAGGGGGCTTGGTGGCTCTTTCTGAGTAGTCAAAGAAAAACTAGAGAAATGTGGATCTTCAATCTTCTATAAGCCCATGTGTACAAGCTGGATCATGAAGACACAAATTACATTTGATAACAGTTTTAGTTCAAGCTTTGTACTTAATGACCTCACCCTCAGGGGTTTAGCTTCTAATTGGGAAAATAAAATTAATATACATTAAATAATGGCATAAGGCAACATAAAAGCTGTCACCAGGGAACCACAAATAAATGGCTCATGCATTAAGTTTTATAGGAATAACCTCAGAGGAAGAGGCATTCTGAGAGCCCGAAAGAAGTGAAGGGCCTCCAGGAAGAGGAAAATTTGACCTGTGCCTTGGAAGTTAGTAAATTTAATTAGGCAGGGAAGAAGCAGAGGGTGGAAGAAATCTCAAAGTTAGAAATGTTTCTGAATGACTTTTGGCCCGAGATACAATTATTTTCTCCTAAACATTTAAAATTTTTAAACTCTAGCCATTTTTAGTGTGTAAGGCATGGAACTCAGGAGTTTAAAGATTAATGAGAAGACTGAATGTGGTTATAGGAAGGGATTCAGTAACCAGAAGGAGAGGAAGCATTTGAGAGTGGTTATTTACTTTATATCTCTTTTTGTACTTGAAAAAAAAAATCTAGACCAGGAATTGGCCAGAGTAAATAGTCTTTGCTGCAGCTACCCAAGTCTGCTTTTGTAGCACAAGATAAGCCATAGACTATCCCATAAACAAATGGTCATCACTGTGTTCCAATAAAACCACTTCCAATAAAACCAAGGGGCAGGCTGGATCTGGCCCACTAGGCAGGGCTGTTAACCTCTGTTCTGTTTTATCCTGTGAATGTTTACTGAAAGCCACACTATCCCTACCACTGTTGATAAGAACGTGATGCAAAACTCACTCAACAGGTGGTGACTCTAGGTCCATTGTGTGCTTTTCACCACGGGTCATGTGGGATATTTAGCTAAGCAGGGAGAGGTGACGCTCCCCTCACGGAGCCTAGGAGGGAAGCCTGGAGGTGAGGAGGGAACATGCCACAGGATCTAAGCTAATCTTAGGGGATGAAGGAGTCCGAAATGACTTCCCCTGAAGAAGTGACATTTTACCTGAGCCTGGAAGCAGCTTGTGTCAGCACAGATCATTTGTGGAAGAAGTGATGTTAGGGAGGGTAGAAATACTCCATGTAGGAGAAAGAGTTGTTCCAGATGCACCGAAATAAGAGAAAGGGTGTTTCACTAGAGAAACCAATAAAAGTATGGCCACAATGGAAAGAGAGAGGGATGGGGGAAAGATGGGATTGGAGATCTCAAGAAATTGGAATTACCCCCAAGAAATGCACTGGTGTGGTGAACTGTCCCTGACCCCCACCCCCACACTCATTTCCTCTCCAGCATCAGGATGTATCATAGTCAGCCTTGTCTGGGAACAACTGAGGTCCTGCAGATGACAAACACTGTGAAATCGTCTCAGACAGACACTGAGTCTGCTCACAAGATGGTGTTATGGCTACTCCAAGCCAACAAGCTCAGATTTGCTTCAGGGAAAAGCAGTGATCCACTCTCTATTCTTCCCACACACCAGGGGAGGACAGAGTCTGCTTCCACACCATTTTCAATGCTGATTAAACTGGCACCAATTAATGCAAACCTAGAGAGCACTTGGAAGTGAACCTTTCCCTTCCGAGATGACATAAATTTGGTTGGAGCTCAACATTCACGGACTGTGCCAGGTGATGCTCTTTCTGAACTCCACACAATTCTGATGTGCCATCCTTGGGCTCCGTGAACTTCGTCCAATGAACACAGTAAACATTCAGTACATTTTAATTGATATTATCTTGGGGTATGTCAAAGGACCCAGGGCAATGTGTGCCATGCAGTGTGTATGAGCAAATAGTTCTCTTCCCTTTCTTCCAGCCCATTCTACTACACAACTCTTGCCTGAAATCTCATAAAATCTCTCATGGGTCATGTTTTCCACCTCGTCAGTTGCCTTGGGGCATCTGCATAAACAAATCCCAGGTTGGAGCAGATCCTTTCCAGTCACACTGAAAGAAATGTCTGATCGGCAGGAGGCAGGGAAAAAAACTGAAATGCCCGACAAGCATAGGAATGCCCATGTGGGTTCCCAACTTTCACGTGGGTTTTTTTTTTTTTTGCTTACTCTATTTTCTAACAGGACTGCATCTGCAGAGCCAGGTCTGAGCTGGTATTGCTTGGTTGGCCTTTCTGTGGAGGCCATAGGAAAGGGTCCCCAGGAGAGGGTACTCGTCAAGGACACAGACCCACCCACTAGTAAAATGTGGCCTTTGATGTCACACTCAAATGCATTGTGCACATGTTCCCCTAGAACCATCGCTGAGGTACAGGGAGCCTCCAAATTTGGGGGGGGGGTGCATATAACATATATCCTCAGGCGAAAGCACAATGCAAGGGGCACAGGTGTGTTACTCCCCACCAGAAGAGTCAGGTGAGTAAGTGAATGAATGAATGAATGAATGAATAAAATGGGGTTTCTTAATGTGAATATTCCAGTAGACTGGAGAAAACCACCTTGGAAACGGTTGATATAAGACAACTGGATTGCAGAGTGAAGTTTGAATTCTCACCCTGTAACTTCCACTATCTGTCCAGGGTTCTTAGCACGATCATTTCATGGGTCCCGTGTCTCTGTTTCCTCATCTTTCTGGTGAGGGTCTCACTCCAGATGAGCAGGAAGCTTCCTGCCAGCTCTAAAATCAAATGTTCTTTTTTTTTTTTTTTTTAATTTTTTTTTCAACGTTTATTTTATTTTTGGGACAGAGAGAGACAGAGCATGAACGGGGGAGGGACAGAGAGAGAGGGAGACACAGAATCGGAAACAGGCTCCAGGCTCCGAGCCATCAGCCCAGAGCCCGACGCGGGGCTCGAACTCACGGACCGTGAGATCGTGACCTGGCTGAAGTCGGACGCTTAACCGACTGCGCCACCCAGGTGCCCCTAAAATCAAATGTTCTTATGGTAACTCTGGAGTAAAGAGGATGGTGTCCAGGACTTGAAGTTGGCGAGTGTGGGCTCCTATTCTAACTTACTGTGAATCTGTTGTGTGGCCTTGAGTAAATAATTTAGTTTCTCCAGAACCAGTTCTCTTACCCCTGAAATGAGAGGGCTCCATCAAGTCCAAGATATTGCTCTGAGTATCTTCTCTGAACAGGATCCATGAGCTGACGGGGCTCAGATATTCAAATGTTTGCCTGAGGCGAACGAAGCTTTGATCTGCCAGGCAGTGCAGAAATTTTTGTGTACTCACTCTGCAGAGACACCACCGGGTTCTGTCCACCTGACATCTGTCTTGTGTTTACCTGGACATTGTTTTCTTTATTTTTGTCTTGTTACAAAAGTGAGACATATTCAAAGGGAGAGAAAAGCAAAGGGAAGAAATAACCCCATACAATCTACCCTTCCCCCAAAGATACTCATTGTTAAATTGTGTTTTATATCCTCCAGATCTGTTTTCAGCATCTCCAAGAGAGACTCAGCATTTACCCAAATCATCTCTAAGTTCTTCAGCTTTGTGGCACCAGCCTTTCATTTAATACTCAAAACAACCTATTTCCCCTGTGTTGGTTCTACACAACAAGTTATCATAGGCACTGAAAACAAAGTCCATGCATGGTATGGCTGAGTTGTCTGCTCAAGGTCTCATGAGGCTGAAACAAGGTGTTGGCTTAGCTGTGTTCCACTCTGGAGGCTCTGGGTATGAAGTGACTTCCAAGCTCAGACTGTTGGCTGAATTCAGTTCCTTGCAACTGTAAGACTGCCATGTTTGTTTCCTTGCCTTGCAGCCAAGGGCTGCTCCCAGTGCCAAGAGGCCACCTCCATTCCTCACCACCTGTCTCCCCATATTTAAGCCAGTAAGGGCACACTGAGTCCTTCTCCTGTTTTGACTCTCTTTACGGAAAGAGCCCTGTCTTTTTTCAAGACTCACCTGATTAGGTCAGGCTTACCCAGATGCTCTCTCTCATTTGATGAACTTGAAGTCAAGTGATGAGTGACCTAATCATGTAACCATATACATGAGGCCCACCCACTCTCAAACGGAGGGGATTATATAGAGGATTTATGGGGCAGGAGGGCAGGAATCTGGGGGGGGGGGGCATGTTAGAATCTTGCCTATCACATAACCCCATTCTGTGTAACTGCAAGAGAGCCACCCCTCTCCTGAGTACTTCACTAATAAGCACTCTGTCCCAGGGCTCAGCACATAGCTGGCAGTCAATAAACTTGTACAAAGTGAATCCAAGTGTTCCAGAATTCAATCACTTCATTGTTGCCAGTCACTTCTCATTTACTACTCCAGTGTTGCCTTGGTTTTGGTCACCTCTGGCCACATCACTGGCTTCCATGCTTTTCTGCATTGTCTTTTCTGAATTAGTGCCAAAGACTTCAGCCTTCTTCCAAGGCAACAGTAACAGAAGCCAATGGGGACGATGACAAAACTAGAAATAATGAATCACACAACACTTGGTAACAGACATCATTACTCCTTTAGTCCCAGTCACATTCTGTCAAAAGAAGTCCCTAACTGGTCTTGGCTTAGGCCAGGGTGGTGGTATGTAAGAAAAACATTTGGTTCTTGTCCCCAGTTCCCAGCACTTATCTCCTAAAACCCTTGGAATTGCCTGAGAGACAGGAGTGTCTTTTGTTATTCATAAGGAGCCCTCCCACCTTTTTTGTTAAAGTTTATTTATCTACTTTGAGAGAGAGAGAGAGAGAGAGAGAGAGAGAGAGAGAGAGAGAGAAAATAGAATGAGTGGGGAAGGGGCATAGAGAAGGGGAGAGAGAGAGAATCCCAAGCAGGCTCTGTGATGTTAGTGCAGAGCCTGACCCTTGGCTCAAACTCACAAACCGTGACATCATGACCCGAATCAAAATCAAGAGTCAGATTCTTAACCAACTGAGCCACCCAGGCACCCCTAAGGAGCCCCTTCTGAGCACACCAGAGTTTATGCTAATGAGACCAGTGTGGGGCCCCTGAGAGCCTCTGTCTACTAGAAAGACCAAGTGATTAGAGGACTGGAACTTTCAACCCCACCCATAACACTCAGGGAAGCAAAAAGGGAAGGAAGTGCCAGGTTAAGCTCTATAAAAATTCTTGAGGGGCACCTGGGTGTCTCAGTTGGCTAAGCCGCTGACTTCAGCCCACGTCTGGGCTCATGGGTTTGAGCCCCGCGTTGAGTTCTGTGTTGGCAGCTCAGAGCCCAGAGCCTGCTTCGGATTCTCTGTCTCCTCTTTCGTTGCCCCTCCCCTGCTTGCACTCTGGCTCTGTCTCTCAAAACTGAGTAACGTTAAAAAAAAAAAAAAAAAGGTAACAAAACCTCTTGAGCAAGATTTGGTGAGCTTCCATGTTGGTGACTACATCCACGTGCCAGGAGGGTGGAGCACCCTAATGCTACCCATGGGGACAGAAACTCTGGCATGTGGGACCCTTGGACCTCACCTTTATCTATCTCTTCTCCTGATGGTTCACTTGTATCCTTTACCATATCACTTGTAATAAACCGGTAAATGCAAGGACACTAGTCCCATCCCTTATTCATGGTTTGGAAGCAAAGGATCCTTCCGCCATCTTGTCAGGTTGGTAGTAACCCAGTGCTACACCACAGCGTGTACCTCATCTGCCTCATTTCATCCCATCATAAAGGCATTTTTTTAAGGGTTTTATTTCTTTTTGAGAGAGCGAGTGTGAGCAGGGGAGGGGCAGAGAGAGGGAGACAGAGGATCCAAAGCAGGCTCTGTGCTGACAGCAGAAAGCCCAATGTGGGGCTCGAACTCACGAACCATGAGATCGTGACCTGCACTGAAATTGGACACTCAGCTGACTGAGTCACCCAGGCGCCCTGTCAGGAAGGCATTTTATCATCTCACATCCATCATCAGCCCAAGAAGGGTGAGCACAGTACAGTAAGATATTATAATTGTTCTGTTTTATCACTAGCTATTGTTATTCATCTCTGACGGTGCCTAGTTTGTAAATTAAACTTTATCATAGGTGTGTATGTGTAGGAAAAGCACAGTATACATAGGGTTTGGTACTATCTGTGGTTTCAGGCATTCCAGTTTTAGACCATATCCTCTGCAGAAAGAAGGCAACAGTGCAGTCTCTGAGTTCCAGGGGCAAATTAATCAAACCCAAGGTGGGGAGTCATGGGAACCTCCAATTGATAGCTAGTTGGTCAGAAGCAGAGGCAAAAACCCAGGTTTGAGACTGGCATCGGAAGCCAGGGGGAGGGGGCCGCAGCTCATGGGACTGAGCCCTTCACCTGTGCAATCCAACCTCTCCAAGTAGTTATGTCAGAAATGAGTTAAATTGTAGGACACATAGCTGGTGCCACAGAATCGTTTCACGTGTGGACAACCCACACATCTGGTATCAGTGTTGTCTCAGAGTAGTGAGGGTGAAGGAGATACATGGAAGGAGTGAGGTTTTCCCTCTTAAGAGCTTGGCAAACTTCCCTAAAGGGCCAGGTAGTAAACATTCTAGACTTGGCAGGCCATCAGGTCACCCACTGCAGTGCTTTCTCTTGAATACTGTAATGAGAAAGCGGTCACAGACGATGTGCAAACAAAGAGGTGTGGCAGCGTCACAATTAAAATGCATTTATACAATCAGATGTGGGCCAGAATTAGCCTTTGGGTCACTGCTTGGAGTCCTCTGCCTTAGATCCTGGAGGCTGTGAGGCTGTGACCCCTGTCTTGGAACTGAGTCTCTCCTTTATCCTTCTGGGTTGAAGGAAACTCCTATCTCAGGCAACCAGTGGCAAGTAAAAACTTCATGACATCCACACAAACTCTGTTCCAAGAGAATCACTCATTTGCATCAAAATGAAAAACAGTTTTGGCTTTCTCTTGTCCTGATTTCCATTCTGGATCAGCATTACCTTGGAAAAACCAATTTAAGCATCTCTGCTGCTGTTGATTTCCTCATTTGTTTTCTCCCAACGAAGAATTCTTAAGCAACCTGAAGACCTCGAAGAAACAATGAAATTAGAGCTGTTTTTGTTGTCCTGCTGATTCTGTAGCTGTAGATGGAGTTCTCAGGCACAGTTCAAGGTTAAGTGACTTCTTTCCCTCTCCCTATAGCCCTTCTGTCAGGGAGACTAAGAGGCGGGAAACGGATAACAGAAAAATTATCTCCACTTTCCCATCTCAACATCGACATCGCTGTTTTCTTTCTTTCTTCCCCCCTTCCTGTTATAATAGGAACTTCACAGTTCAAGGGGTTCTGTAGAGGATTTGGCAGAAAATGCAGTTTGAGCTGCAACTTGCTATAAGAATAACAGCAACCATTTATTGGGAGCCTACTACACGCCAGTCCTTTGCCAAGAGTTTTATGTGCATTATCTCATTTAATTCTTGCGACAGTTCTTCGAGAGAGGTACTATTCTTTCCTCCGTTTCTTGCAAGGGAAGCAGTGGTGGCAAGAGGTTAGCCAGCCCCCCTAGGTTCACAGAGCCAGAAAGCAGCAGAGTCCATTCTGAACAAAGGTCTCTCTGACTCCAAAGCCATTTCCCCCAGCCATTAGAGCAAGGAGCCTCTACATTTAGGACCTCCATCCCCACCCCTGGTTTGCACTGTCTGTGCACCTTCCCTCTGCCCCCATCGTGATGAAAGGAAATGACCTCTCTTCTAAAGGGCGCCATAGAGATTATCGACATTCTTTTAAGGCCAACCCCACATAATAAAGTACTTCCATTGATGTTCTACTAAATAAGTTCAAGACAAGCTAGAGGGCTTAATTTCAGACAAAACAATACATTAGGTGGAAGCAAGTGCCACAGAGCTAACTTGATCAAGTGTCTACACCTGTGGGATCTTCCAGAACACATCCAAATGTAACATTGCAGTTGAATGGCTGCACACAGATAATGTAGCATTGACATCATCTCTACTTGACTGCGTGCTTTGTGAATAGTGTGAACAGTGCTGGAGCACTTCCTGCCTGTCAGATATCCCCAAGCATTCTACTTACACAACCATATTGAATTCTCTACATCAGTCAGGACAGTCTAGGCTCTGCCATGGAAACAAGACTCCAAAGTCTCAGAGGCTTCTAACCAGAGGTTTAGTTCTTGCTCGTGCACCATCTCGGTTACAGGCAGCCAGAGCCTGCTTCTCTGAGAGCAGGCACTACCTGGAACCGTCCTGGTTGGTATCTGGAACATCCTCGGTCGGCATCACACAGGGAGACAAACAGGGGATCATTCTAGAACAACTCGTACTCACAACTTGAAAAAACACTGAAGGCACAAACCCACTCAGCAATGAGTCAAAAGCCTCATTTTTGATAGAGGTATAGCATTTCTGGGGCTCTACAGAGTGCTGGGCATACCACACTGTAGGTGTTTTATAAATATTTATTGAATATCGAATGGTTTCCAGGAGAAGTGTACATGAGGTTCAGAGTCTGCCCTGAGGACACAATAGGAAGAACTGCTAGAAGTCTAGGGATAGAGGGAGCCCTGCAAAGAATTTTCTAGATTGAGTTTGTCACTGAGGACACAGAACACCAACATGCTGGCAAACAGCCAAGACGACAAGAAAGACGAAACGCTAGCGCAAACTGTGTGGGTCAAGGTTTAACTAGTCTCGCAGTGAATGGGGCTGCCATATGGAATTGTTTTTATTTGCTGTGGGTAATTTTCTGTGGAAAGGCATCCTCCTAACCCAGCATAATGAAGCCGATTATTCGTGCTTAGAATCAGCAGCAAGAAAAAAAAGAGAGAGAGAAATGCAATCATAGAAACACTTTTATGAGTGAGCTATAGCCTTAGCTGGATTCCATCAGTGGGGACCATCTTGGATGGACCACCAAGGAGATGACAAGGGCTGGATTGTCAAGTGCACTGACCAAGAGCTGAAACCAGATGAGAGGGTTTCTTATCCCAAATACACACACTGAGTGGAGAGTGAAGTCTTCTTAGAGGACCCTGGTGATCTCCAATCTTAAAGACAGATGTAAACAGTTCCTGGTTGGATAGCTTCCTGATGGTCACTCAGACTCCTGAGAGTGGGCCATTCATTTCATGTCCAAATGAATGCTGACCCCTAAGAAGACACTTCTGAGATCTGAAAATTGGATAGAGGATGCTCGGGGAAGAGAACTGACTGTATTAATGGACTTGTATGTTGGGCTGGGTGGATCTTGGCTGACATCCTAAGGGTAATGGTGAAGATTCCTTACAAGGGGACACTTGAATTACAGAAAGATCCCTGGGCAGATGGGTGGAGAATGGATGGAAAGACAGGGTGTTAGTCTTACAGTGGCCCCAGTGCTTGAAGTTGAGTGTGAGAGGCCAGCTGAGCAATGAAAGATGAAACATCAATTTTGGCTGTAGGGATGCGCATACAGAGGAGGGGAGCTGTATTTGCTTGCTAGGGCTGCCGTAACCAAGGACAACACTGGGTGACTTAAAAAACACAAAGGTACTATCTCACAATTTCTGGAGGCTAGAATTCTGAGGCCAAGGAGGGAGCAGGGCTGGCTTTTACGGAGGGCCGTGAGGGATAGATCTCTTCTGTGCCTCTTTCCCAGCTCCTGCTGGTTTGCAGCTCATCTTTGCTACTCTTTGGCTTGTGCCACATCATCCCAACCTCTGCTTTTATCTTAACAGCACATTTTCTCTGTGTCTCTTCACATGGTCTCTCCTCTGGGCATGTCTATGTGTCCAAACTTCCTCTTTTTACAAGGACACCAGTGATACTGGATTAGACCCTCCCACCACCACCCTACTCCTGCATCACTGTATCTCAACTAATTACATCTGCAAAGACCTTATTTCCCAACAAGGACTCATTCTGAGGTACTGGGGTTAGAACTTCAACATACAAATTTGGGGGGGGGGCACACAACAACCCATTTCAAAGGTATTTTGGAATTTCAATTAAAATGACTTGGTGATCGATTTTAGTATTTATGCATCAACATAGCTGTCAGTTGATGGAAATATTAGCATACAAGGGGAGCATCTGCAATTTAGCAAGGGGTCAACTTAAGTGCCAGCGTCCTTGTTGGAAGCTGAATTATGTCACCTGGCCAAAATTCATATGTCGAAGCCCTAGCGCCTGGCGTGTCAGAACGTGACTATATTTGGCCTTTAAAGAGAAAATTAAGGTTAAATAAGGTCACTAGGGTGGGGCCTAATCCAATGCACTTGGCATCCTTTTAAGAACAAGTGGTGGAGGGGCACTTGGGTGGCTCAGTCGGATAAGCATCCGACTTCAGCTCAGGTTATGATCTCACCATCTGTGAGTTCGAGCCCTGCGTCGGGCTCTGTCTCTCTTGCTTTCAAAAATAAATAAAACATAAAAAAATTTTTTTTAATAAAAAAAGAACAAATGATGGATGTATGAAATACCTTGACTGTTGTTGTGAACCCTAAATATATACCATGTTTATGTGCGAAGTATACCTTGATAAAGACGGACAAACTAAGAAAATAAAACAGAATTGGAGATTAGGACACACATAAACACAGAAGCAGCATGGTGTGAGGACACAACGAGAAGACATCCATCTATAAACCAAGGAGAGAGGTCTCAGAAGAAATAACCCTGCAGACACTTTGATCCCAGACTTCCAGCTTCCGGAACTGCAAGAACATAAATGTGTGTTGTTTGTGCCACTTTGCTATGGCAGTCTGAGTAGACTAACACAGTCCTCATTAATCTAATGATCATTTATGGTATTGTGCCTAACTAGTGCAGGAGATAGATCCTTGGGACTGGGGAACATTGAGTCTTTCCAGGTAACTGGATTCTTATCTGTCAAGACACAAGATTAGTGTTGCCTATTAGGGACCATTGGTTTGCAAACTCGAGCAGGTCTAAAGCTCAGAGGAAGAAGCATTTATAGGCATCCCACTTGAACAAGCCCTGGAATCCTAAGTGCCGCCATGTTGTTTGCCTCTGGCAACTACTGCCATTTGAATTTTTAGGCATCATGTTCCCTCAGTGAGTAAAAAATGCCTTTTATCCATCACTGAAAGGGGAAAGATGTTGAATGAAAGAGAGGACAAGAATGAGAAAGAGAAAAGCAAAGGGAAGAAGGGAAAAAGGAGAAGAGGAAAGTGGATAGAGTATGAGGCAGAAGAGCTAATGTATCTGCGGCCAGTGTCTCAGCCTCCAACGACATTGGAGGCTGGATCATTCTACACTGTTGGGGGCTGTCCTGTGCACTGTAGGATGTTTCATAGCATCCCTGGCCTCCACCTACTCGACGCCAGTAGCACGGACCCCCTCACCGCCAGGTATGACTAGCAAAAATGTCCCTGGACCTTGTCAAATGTCCCCTGGTAGGCACCATCTATGCTATGGTCTACAGTATGATTTCTCATAAAATATGTGAGCAATCCTTTACATTTTTTTAGAATAAAGGGCAGAGGTGAAGAAACATAAAAACACATAAAGACAGGAAGACAGGGACGTAGGCATGGGCCTGCAGAGTCCCACACTTTGGGGGTCTTAGCTTGCAAGGATGTGGCAGATGGGACGAGGGGCTCAGTATGTGCTGTGCTGTGTTTATCAGGCACAATTACAGCTGCGACTTATGCCTCATGCTTCAGACGATGGGTTCCGTGTACACATAACAGTGATATCACACTTCTACCAAAACACTGTCCTCCCTGCTTGGAACACCACTTGATGGTCCAAACCAAACACCGTCAGAGGTAGGGGTTTGACTTCATTTTCTTAATTGGCTCGAGGGCATCCTACTTTTTGATATCATACTTTTTCTTGGCTAAAAGGTAGTAAAGGGTATATCAGGTCTTTATCTCTAATTGTTTTAATGACATCAGTGGGAATCCAGGAGGCAGCATTATTATTCACAGCTAAAAGCGAGGTGTGTTCCTTTGGGTGGGTTACTTTCTGAGTCTTCATTTTCTCCTTCACAAATGGGATAAAAATAGTCTCTCAAAGGATTTGCTGTGAGGATGGAGATAGTAAGAAAAGTGCTTCGTACAGGCCCTTTTTACCAACAAAGGGTGACCAGAAAGATAAAGGAACTAGATATTAAGTTATATGAGGAGTAATTAAAAGATGTTTCTTTTGACAAGAGGGGGCATAAGGGCTGTCTTCAAGCAGCTGATGGGATTCTATGAAAAGGAAAGGATCTTTCCAAAACACAGAACTAGGGACAAGAGAGGCATATTTAGGTTCAAGAAGTTTTCCAACAACTGTATCCACATGGCTAACTACTGGAGAAGGAGGAAGGTTTTCCTCATGAGAAATGATTGAGCAGAGGCTGTTTGGGAAACCTCTTCAGCTGGATAAGAGAAAATTTCTACACATCTATCAACACCCAGCCTACCTGAGGAAGGCTGCCCAGATCATCTTGATGGCCCAGCCTGAACTGAGTATCTTGAACTTGACTTCCCAAGATTTTATAGTAGTTACCTGTTTACCTGCCTCTTTCCACACCTACATGGTGATTTTACAGTAATTACCTTTTCACCTCCCTCTTTCCACATCTACACGGGGAACTTCTCCAGGACAAGAACTCGGTGGTTCACTTCCTTAGCCACACTGCCTTTCTTAATTCCTGGAACCAAGCAGATGCTCAGAAGATGCCAAAAAGGAAAAAGAACTGCATGTCCAGAAGAGATTTCTGATTTAGGGGAGAGGGTTGACGTTGATTGCCTATACATTTCCATCCAACTCAAATATGTGATAATTTCTTCAGTTATATTTTCTAACATCCGACTTATTTTTACCAAGGCCTTGTCAGGCTGAATATTGAGCAACAAAACAACAGCTTGAAGCCAGAAAGGAAGAAAAAAAACAATCATTTCACTGCTTTTTTTTTTTTTTTTCCATACCATGTCCAATGGCCCTTTTTGTGGTAGGCATGATTTTTCCCAGGGACTGGCCAATCTGTGAGTCAGTTGGCTCAAACAACTGGTTCTGGACTGACTCAGCTTCCTGCCTTCTAGCAGTGAGTTGATGGTCAAAGACCTGTGAAGGGATTAAGACTTGCAAGAAAATCTGTACCCAATTCCAATAACAAAAATATTGTTGTACCAAGGCTTGTAAAGTCTCATATTATGAATTTCTATCCTATAGTTTCTGAAAGATGAAAAGCTCCATGACCAATTGAAGAAGCTAGTGGGTCTACCCTTATGCCTCTTTCTGTACTTCGAAGTTCAGAAGATGTAGGACATCTTGTTGGAGAAACATATAAAGTACTGTGCCAAAGATGGCTGTCGGGACTAAAACAAGCTCTGGTCTCTAGCTTAGAGACCCCTCTTCTGGGTTCTTACTGCCCTGTTTGCCTCTCACGTGAAAACCCCCACAGATGTGGAAGCTGACAACTATAGTTGTCCTCCCCACTTGCATTCAGCATTCAAATCTTTGGAGAAATGGTCTCCTCTGACCCGCTGGTGTTAAATAAATCTCTGATCCATCAAGATCTCTGAGTGCTGCTTGGTTTTTCCACCAGCATTCCAGCCTGGTTCTGTAACATATTTGGTTCCCTGACCGGGAAACCCAAAGGTGCTGGCTCACTGTTGCCACTGGTTTGGAAGAACAGTGAGGTGGTGACTGAGCAAGAAATCGCCAGGGAGAAGCTGCGCCCTGCCTGAATTTTGGCAGTCTCCTATTTGGTCACCTTGGGCCAGCCCCGCTCTGTTGTTGCTGATGGACTCAAAGAGACCTGGTAGGTGAGGGCCTGGACCCAACATCGGAACCGCTAAGGCCAGGGCCCTAAAGTAGTCAGGCCCACCCAAAAGGGTGGAAGGGGGACCTGATCAATCCCCAGAGACCTTAGTGGTCTCACAGGTAGAAAATTTCGCAGGAGGGAATGTAATAGCCTCTGGTGTGTTTGTGTGTGTGTGTTTGTGTGTGTGTGTGTATGTGTATGTGTGTGAGAATGTGCGGCTCAGCCAGGCTTGCCAGGTGAGTTCAAGTTTGTGGCTCCACGGATGAGCACCTTTAAGGTCCCCAAAAGTCTACGGAGTCTGGGTGGGCTCTCCTGAGTCATGGTAAAAGCATAATGTCCAGGGCAGCATCAGATCAGACTCTGATTGCAAGTCACAAAGTTGAATCCACTATGGCCAGGCCTCACCTAAAGTTTCCCTTGGGAATGCAACCAGTGGAGTATCGAATTGGTCTTCTCATCCGAGGGGATAGCTTCACTTTGTCTGTCTCTGTGACACTGAACACGAGAAAGGAATTAATAATGGGATCAGAACAGAGTAAGCCTAAGATTTTAGAGGTCATGCTCAAAAATTTTTAAAAGGAATTTTCAGGTGATTATGGGGTGAAAAATGACACCGGGGAAGTTAAGGACCTTTTGTGAACTAGAATGGCCCATATTCAATGTAGGATGGCCCCCAGAAGGGACATTAGATGGTCAAATAGTGCAGCGGGTTTGGCTAATAGTCACTGGGAACCCAGGTCACCCTGATCAATTTCCATACATTGACTCCTGGCTTCAAATTGCCTGAAATCTTCTGCCTTGGGTGTAATTCATCCATAGCAAGCAGAGCCAGGCAAAGGTTTTAGCTGCTTTATCCAGGGACACACCCAGGGAGCCAAAGAAGCAACCCACTGCTCCCCTAGTGTTTGCAGGAGACCCTGAAGAAGATCCCATCTTTCTGCCTCCTTATGACTCACCAGGTTCCCTCCCCACTGACCCTGAGCTTGAAACTCCTCCCCCGTCTGTCTCTCCACCACTGCTGCCACTGCCCATCTCCTCTCCTCCCCTCTCGGACCCAGAGAACCTCCTCCCCACAGAGGCCAGCAGCCAGATTGCACCCCAGACCCAGACCTAACACTCTCCAAGTACCTACAAGGGAGACAAGAGAGCCTGAAAGACAGAATTAGGATCGAACAGTCCAGCCCAGCCATTCCATGACGTATTATCAACCTTTCTCTACAACTGACCTCCTCAATTGGAAACACAACACTCCATCATACTCTGAAAAGCCACAAGCAATGGTCGACCTGATGGAGTCCCTCTTCCAGACCCACTGACCGACTTGGGAAGATTGTCAACAGTTACTCCATACTCCATTTAATACAGAAGAAAGAAGAAGAACGAGAGAAACATGACAGTACCTAGAAGATCACGCACATCCGGGATCAATGACCCTGCTATCTGGGTTCAAGCTGCCATGCCTGAAGAATGTCTAACTTGGGATTTCACCACAGAAGGAGGAAAGCCCACATCCGATGATACAAGGAAGCCCTCCTTCGGGGAATCAGAGCTGGAGCCCAAAAGCCCACAAACATGACTAAAATACCGTCAGTCACATAGCACCTGGGGAGTCTCCCAGATACTACTATGAAAGATTATGTGAAGTATACCGTGTATACACCCCGGTTGACTCCGAGGCACCAGAAAGTCATCAACAAATGGTAAATACCTCTTTTGTGGCACAGGCTGCCCCAGATATCAGAAGAAAACTCCGGAAGGTGGAGGGCTTTATGAGGACGAATATCACTCAGCTGATAGAGGTCACCAGTAAAATTTTCATGAACAGAGAAGTTGAAGCTGAAAGAGAAGCAAAGACTAAAAAAGAAAGGCACCCTTCTCACAGCAGCACTAAAAGAAACAGACACTGCAAAGATAGGAAGACCCCAATCACCAAAAGGGGGGAGGCCCAGAGCCCCCTTAGCAAAGGACCAATAGTGCAAAGAGAAGGGACACTGGAAGAATGAATGTCCGAATCGGAAGGGGCCCTCAAAACCCAGCCAATATTGGGAGGAACCTCGAGGCGAAGAACCTCGTTGGTTTGGCTGGAATAGAATCAGACTGAGGGGGACTGGGCCCTTTCTCTCTTGACCCCCATGAGACCACAGTTGAAATGAAAGTAGGGGGCTGAACAATAACTTTCATGGTTGACACTGGGGCTGAACACTCGGTTGTTTCTTCCCCGGTGGCACCCTTCAGCCAAAAGACGATAACCATACTTGGGGCTACTGGGACACAGGCGATGCAAAAGCCCTTCTGTCAAGCTCAACAATGTGAACTTGGGGGTCACAAGGTCCAGCATGAGTGACTTACTTGCCTGACTGCCCGATTCCTCTCCTGGGCCAGGGTCTGCTCTACAAGCTTGGGCCCCAGATAACTTTTGAACCCACTGGACACACTAGCCTCCAATTAAACCCAAGGTAGGAGGAAACCCTGGTCTGGGCAATTACCCTGCCAAGGGCAATTACCCTGCCAATGGAGACTATTCTGAGTACCGGCCCTACCCTGTAGCCCCTCAGAATTCAGGCTTACATTCCCCTCTGTATGGGCTGAAGATAACCCACCTGGACTAGCTTGAAGTCGGGACCCCATCATTGTTGACCTGATCCCTGGAGCCCAACCTCAGAGACAAAGGTAATACCCCCTTCCACTCGAGGCTAGAATGGGTATACAAGAGCACCTGACCAAGCTCAGAGAAGCAGGTATTCTAACTGAGGGCCAATTGGCTTGGAATACCCTGCTCTTGCCAGTCAAGAAACCAGGAGGAGGATACAGACCAGTACAGGATTTGAGGGCCATTAACAAAGTGACTATTTCCTTACAGCCAGTGGTTCCGAGCCCATATCCTCTCCTCAGCCAAATTCTGGAGTCAGCCGTATGGTTTGCATGCCTCACCCTAAAGGATGCTTTCTTCTGCCTCCGCCTGGCTCCTCAAATTCAACCACTGTTTGCCTTTGAATGGACTGAGCCCATTACAGGGCACCAGATGCCGCTGACCTGGACACGACTTTCCCAAGGCTTCAAGAACTTGCCCACTCTTTTGGGGGAAGCACTAGCTGCAGACCTCGCTGACTTTCCAAGGGAAACCACAGGGTGTGTCCTCCTCCAATATGTAGACGACCTCCTCCTTGCCAGCAACACCCAAGAAGGCCCAAGAAGAAAGGTACCAAGGCCCTCCTGCAGCTCCTATCCTACTCGGGGTACCGGGTCTCTTGGAAAAAGGCACACATTTGACAGCAGCAGGTCCAATACTTAGGCTTCCTCCTCTCAAAAGGAGAAAGAGAACTGGGACTGGAAAGGAACACACTGCCACAGCCCCAAACAAAATGAGGTTTGTGTGAATTTTTAGGGGCCACAAGGTTCTGTCGCATTTGGATTCCTGGATTCTCAGCCATAGCAAGGCCCCTCCATGACCTGTTGGGAGGGCCAGACCGGGAGCCCCTGGCATGGACTGAGGAGGCAAGGGATGCTTTCACAGAAATAAAGTTGGCTCTGGGACGAGCCCCAGCCCTGGGTTTGCCTGACTTAGAAAGGCCCTTTAACCTCTTCATACGTAAAAAGGACAAAATAGCCCATGGAGTGCTCACTCAGAGCATGGGGCCTTGGCAACGGCCAGTGGCCTACCTGTCAAAAAAAACTTGATCCTGTGGCTGCAGGATGGCCACCGTGCCTCAGAGCGCTGGCAGCCACAGTCCTGTTCATCAAGGAGGCAGACAAACTCATACTGGGACAAACACTTAATGTTAAGGTCCCACATGTGGTCATGTCCCTCATGAACACCCAAGGATATCTTTTCCTCTCCAATTCTCGGCTGACACAAGACCAAGGCCTTCTCTATGAAAACCCAAGGGTCGCTCTTGAAACAGTAAGAACACTAAACCCGGCCGCCTTCCTTCCCACAGAGGAGGGAGAACCCGACCATGACTCTTCCAAAGTAGCGGATGAAGTCTATGCCAGCCACCCGGACCTCCAAGACGAGGCTGTAACAAGTCCAGAGATCACCATGTTTGGCGATGGGAGCAGCTATTTACAAGAGGGCAGCTGAGGAGCAGTATATGTGGTAACCACAACCACCAAAGTTCTGGAAGCCAAGGCCTTGCTGGAAGGGTGGTCAGCACAACGAGCTGAACTGTACAGCTTAACCTGAGCCCTCATCCTTAGCAAAGGTAAATGAGTTAACATCTACACTGATTCCTGGTATGCCTTCTCTACCGTGCGTGTACATGGGGCCATCTATAAAGAAAGAGGCCTCCTTAGTGCTGCAGGGAAAATGATCAAAAACAAGGAAGAAATACTAAAGCTTCTTGAGGCCATATGGCTGTCAGACAAGGTAGCTATCCTACACTGTAAGGGACTTCAGAAAGGAGATGACCCCATAACTCAAGGAAATTGCCTGGCCGACAAAACAGCCAGAGCGGCCGCCTGTAGTGATCCAGGCGAAGCTCCTACCTACACTATGACTCTTGCACCCCAGAGGGAAGCCTCCCTGCCCCTGTACACAAATGAAGAAAGAATTGGGCCTCGACAGAGGGGACACACTAAGCAAAGAGGGATGGTGGGTCATGCCAAATGGGCACATCTGTATCCTGTCATCTATGTGAAAACACCTAGTGAAGGAATATAACCAACTCACACACCTAGGGAAAACTGCACTAGAGGCCCTCCTCAAAAAGAACTACTGTACCAGCCAGCTGCAGGCATTATGCTGAGCTGTCAGCGACCAGTGTGTAACGTGTGCCAAAAACAATGCTCGGTCGGCCCCACGGCCCCCGCCTGGGTGGGACACAAAGGATGGGGGCCGCCCCTGTCAAAGACTTAGAGGTGGACTTTACTCACATACAACAAAATAAAGGGTTCAGGTACCTTCTTGTAATCATCTGTGCATATTTGGGATGGGTCGAAGCATTCCCAACCAGAACGGAACAAAGTCGCAAGGTGGCCAAAGCTCTTCTACGGGAGATTGTGCCTCGGTTTGGTCTGCCCTTAACCATACACAGTGATAATGGACCTGCATTTGTGGCAGACATTATATAAACCCTGACAAAGTCCCTCAACATTACCTGGAAACTGCACACTTCTTACCAACCCCAGAGCTCAGGGAGAGTAGAGTGGATGAATCGCACCCTCAAAGAAACCCTGGTTAAGTTCCACCAAGAGACTAATCTCCCATGGCCAGATTTACTACTGCTGGCCCTCTTGCATGCCCAATGCACACCTGGGCACTAGGATTCTCCCCTTTTGAGTTATTATATGGGCGACCCCCCCTCCATGCTTAGGAAAACTCCCAGGAGACCTACACCAGACTGGAAATAAGGGAATAAGAGAACAGCCCCAGACCTTGGGTGCAGTCCTAAACAAGTTACATAGATACACCACAGAGAGGGCCCCAATTTCCATAGGGACCCCCATTCACCCATTTCTTCCAGGAGACTCTGTGCGGGTCAAAGATTGGAAGAGGGAACCTCTTAAACCACAGTGAACTGGGCCTCATACTGTTATTCTAACAACTCCTACAGTCCTTAAAATTTCAGGTATCACCCCATGGGTTCATCACTCCAGAGTTAAGAAGGTCAACTCAGAAGAACCCGCAACCTGGCGAAGTGATCCGGATCCAGTCAACCCGCTTAAACTGACCCTCAAAAGGGACACTGGCCCTTGAGACCTCCATCCTTGCTCCAGCCACACCCCGGAAGCTGGCTGGCCTGCACACAGCAGAAGCTTGAGGAATCAATGCGTGAACCTAGCCCAGGGGTTTTGATGCAACTCTGCCAGCCCTTGCCCCTTACTGGTGTCATAGCCCTGATCTTACTTCTTACTGTTGGGCTGATAGAGATGGCACCAACAAGCTGGACATGGGACAAAAGATGCATGTTGGGTCTCACATACCTCCTCTGGATGGGAGGGCCAGTAAGTATTGCCTGTATATTATGGTAACCTCTCTCACCCTCACAACTGCCGCTTACCCCCAGGATTGTTATATGACAATAAGGGGGTCAAGGGTGTTCAGCGCCTTCACCTCCCTCCACAAAGATGGCTACAAGGGAAAAACACCCACTCTCTGTCAGTCACCTGGTGTCCCAAGGACTAAGTATTGTACCATAGAGATAACCCAAAATATCAGGAACCCACGTCACAAGAAGGGCCTCCAGAGAGGGAAGCGAGCTTGCTACACTTACCTTCCTCAATGGGGGAATCTCAGACAGGGTAGGGTTGCAAGACAGGGCCCTCGAAAAATTTATAAAGGATATCCAGGATAGGGTAATACAAGCCATAAAGGTGACTACTCCCCTGGCAGCCTACCAGGGTTTGAACCTTTCAGCCTTCAATCAGATGTTTGCCAATTTCCCACTCCAGCATTGAGCCAACACTACTCTACAAGTCTTCCATAAAATAGATAATCACACCCAAACCTGGTGGATGTGCTTGCCCCTCAGCTGGAGGGCTTACTTAGCCACTCCCATCCCTTTGACCTGAGAAGCTCCTGAAAATCTCAAAACCAACACCTCTGTCTTAATTGGAGCCCTGGCCACTGGGGTCCGTCTCACAAATGCTGACAATCTAATCTGTACAGTTGCTGAAGGTATGAACGGTACCTCTCTATGCAGAAGAAATATAACCTTAAGGAGGAAGACAACCCTATGTTCAACCCCTGGGGTGTTCTGTGTTCTAATTCGGCCTACCGATGCTTAGAGGCCAACTGGACTCAGATACTTTATTCTGTCTTCCTAACCCAGAGATGTCCGTATACACTGAAGATCAGTTCCCAACAGCCTTTAGCCCCAAGTCCCGGGCTAAACAGGCAGTCCTGCTACCTGTTCTGATAGGAGCAGGAATTGTGACAGGAATAGGAACCAGAATAAGAGGCATAGGTTCATCTGTAGGACCATACCATAGACTATCTCAAGAGCTCAGTGAAGACATGGAACAGGTGGCAGATTCTCTGGTAACCTTACAAAGCCAAATAAACTATCTGCCAGCAGTGACCCTCCAAAATAGGCAAGCCCTCGACCCCCTCACTTCAGAAAAAGGAGGGACTTGCATCTTTCTGTGGGAGGGATGTTCCTATTTTGTAAACCTGTCAAGAACAGTTACAACTAAGGTTAAGGAACTCAAGAAAAGAATTCAACGTAGACAACAGGAAAGTATCAATCAATGCAAAGGATGGGATCTCACTGATTGGGCATCCTGGATTCTACCCTGGCGGGACCCTTCCTCCATAATTTTACTTGTATCCATCAGCCCCTGTATACTCAATGCCATGGTATGTTTTATTGAAAACACTGTTGCTCGCCAAACTACCGCACATATCTTAGCCTTCCGAGAGTACCAACCTGTAGGACCGAAAGGTGATGCCTACTAAAAGTTTTTTTAAAAGGCATCAAGGAGGGGAATGTTGGAGAAATAAATAAAGTATGCCAAAGATGGCCGAGGGGACTAAAACAAGCTCTGGTCTCTAGCTTAGAAACCCCTCCTCCAGGTTCTTCTTGCCCTGTTTGCCACGCACGCGAAAACCCCCACAGATAATGAAACTGACAATGAAAAATTACCCTTCCCACTTGTATTTGGTGCTCAGATCTTTGGAGAAAGGGTCTTCTCTGAGCCCACCGGTGTTAAATAAATTTCCAATCCACCAAAATCTCTGAGTGCCGCTTGATTTTTCTGCCAGCGTTCCAGCCTGGTTCTGTAACAATCCGTACTCTTTTTAAACCTCTTAGCATAGTGGGCCATTCCCCTGAGCCAGTGGGCAGATGACTGTTTGCAAGGTGGCAAATAAATACAAGTTGCAAATCTTGGATGGAAGGTGAGAATTATTTTCTAAGAATGGCTTATGGGGAGGGGTTGAGAGAGGAAGAAAAGAACTGGAAGCTGAAAAGCTGTGAAATCATTGGAATGGAGGGTGACATTCTAAAGTGTTCAAAAATTTGCATTTTGCACTAGTGTCTAGGGTCCTGGAAAAAACACTTATCGGGAAAAAAAAAAAAAAAAAAGGACAGAATTATCATTTAACACTATATATCCCTTAGGGTTTTTTTGTTTTCTTTTGCTTTCTTTTGTTTTTAGGGAAGGCATTTCAATCCAATTCGATGAACAAATGTTGTGGACCTACTATATGCAGAGCACAGAGGTGGAAGATGGATAAATAGATGTGGCAAGATGTTATGAACACAGTGGTGGGAAAAGATCATAAAAATTGTGTTTATTTTAAGGAAAAGAGCTACCACTTACTAACACCTATGTTGCTCTTTTACAAAAATCAGGATAGCAGAGTGGTAAGCTCTGAAAGCCTGGAGGCCATATACCTCAATCCAAAACTCAGACCCAACACTTAACTGACTGTGTAACATTGAGAGAGCTCCTTAACCTCTCCGCTTCTGTTTTCTAATCTGAAATAACGGAAGTGCCTACTTCATGGGATTATTGTGAGAACTAGATGACTGAATATGACCGAAACAACTTAGAAAAATTCAGTTAGTGCTGCATGTAGTAGTTACAATGGCTATCATTTCTATGCGTGTGCAACAGAGGGCATTTGTTTTATCTTGGGGCAACCTTTTATTATGCCTGTTTCACAGATGAAGAAGCTGAGGTCCAGGAGGGGTTAAGTTAGTTCTATGTTTGAAGACATAAAACAATAAAGGGTTGAAGCTAGAATGCAAATCTCAATCTGACTCTAAAAGTTCACATTCTTACCACTGTGTTTGACTGAATCCAAGGTAATAATAATATAACACAAAGGAAATACACGAAAATGGAAGTTTTGAGTAAACATTTTGGGAATGCAGGGGGAAACAGGTGGATGGATTCACGGAGAAGGTAAAAATTGAGCCCAGCATGGAGGAAGGGTTGACCCACCTGAGTTAACCCCATATCCCCAGGATAGACAGCCTCTGTGTGCTTTGGGTCTAGACCATCTATTGCCTGCCTTTTTCATCAGCTTGGTGACCTCACAGTGTTCGACAAGCCACACTTGGTACATAGGAAGTGCTCAATAATTCTCAATGGAATGAGGAATGAATGAATGAATGAATGGGATCAGTGTTCCAGGTTTCTAGCAGAACTTCAGCTAAGGCTCTCAGTTACATTCAGCCAGCCTACTAGCCAGTCTCCTTATTACAAAGTTGTGGGATTCCCCTTTGTTTGGAAAGAGACTGGTGCTTTTCAGAATATACTGTGAACAGAGAATGCCTCTAAGCTTAATGAATAAGCCCTCTCTAAAATGAAAAATGTGCTAACACTGCAAACCTATCGTGTGACAAGATTTCAGCTCTGTAGGTAATCTGTTCTTTTTCAAACATAATTTCTTCCCTATTTACTTGATCCATTATGCTAATTAATGAAAACAACAGCTTTCAAGATGTGCCCAGGTTTTGTTTCGTTTTTTTTCTCGTAGTAAAACTCCTATTATTTTAACAACACGCATTGCCTGAGAGGATTCATGCACAACTTCCCTGAGTCGGTGTCTTCAGCACAAGTAGTGAGAAAACTATAGGAGTACTTGGAGCTACAGGGGCTTCCGAGGGGTTCAGTAAGAACGCACCCCTCAAAGAATCTGAACAATGGTGGAAAAGACAAGACAAACACACAAACCATCAGGCAAATGATGGTAAAGTATGTTGCGGGAAATGGCAGAAAATTGTGCGTGATTGAGCCCAAGTTGGTGGAAAATGACGTCCATTCGCAGAGGATTAAAAAAATAATAATAATTTGAGGGTGGTTGGGTGGCTTAGTCGGTTAAGCATCTGACTTCGTCTCAGGTCATGGTCCCAGGGTTCGTGAGTTCGAGCCCTGCATGGGGCTCTGTGCTGACAGGTCAGAGCCTGCTTGGGATTCTGTGTCTCCCCCTCTGTCTCTGTGCCTCCTCCACTGTGTGCTCTCTCTCTCAAAAATAAATAAATAAACATTGAAAAAAATTCAAGTTTACTGGAGTATAACTGGAGAAAGGCAGTACTTAAATTATTTTTGGTGGACTTAACCTTGGCAAAATGTGAGAAAAAACAAAAATTAGTTCACCCCACAGCTCCTGATAGTTCAAGCAAAATGGTTTATTTTTAAACATTTGAATATTGTCATTCTTCCTTAGGGTGCTGTTAAGAAGGAAACTCAATAGGGAAATAAATTGGGAGATTGGTGTCCTGTCCCATATATATTTTTTTTACTTCAATATAGATTTTTATGTTCAAGGACATAGAAAAAAAAATAAACTGCTCAGGTGAGCAAGGACACTTTAGAATTCTCTCCCATTTCCTATTCCTGCTGAAGCTGCCGCAGTTACCTTAAACATAAAGACCTTGTATTTCAGATACATTTGATTTTGTCTCTTCCATTTGTGTAGTTAATTGCTTTAGAACATCCTGTCTAATCCCCCATATCCTTGTTTTAAAGCCCTTTATGCTCTGATAGAAACCTAGATTCTCCTTGGCCTGGAAAAATTAGATATATTTGCCTTTCAAAAGAGATTTGCAAGTTTTTGCTTAAAGAAACAACAAAAAAATGTCATGGAAACATCTAGAGAAGCCTTTTACCATGGTTACCGTCTTGAAAACACGGCTCCAGAAAAGATGGACATTGAAGGCTGCTGTCACACCCTGGGGAGGAGAGATTTCAGAGATGGATACTAATTATTCAGCGTTTAATCTTTTTCAGGCTCAGCTCTATCCACTTTAATGTATTAATGCACCCAACAGTGCAACAAGGACATGAGCACTATCTATATTTCTATTCTACAGATAAAAAAATGGTAACAGAGAGAGGTAGAACATTTTTCCCAAGGCTGCACAGTCAGTAGGTGGGCAACTGGGATGAAAACCAGCCCGGTCCCAGGCTCCATGCACTTACTCTTCATTCTGTAGAGTCTCTTGAACCATAAAGAACAGGGTCATGGCAATTCCATTAGGGAAGATCCTGATAGGGTTTAATCATCCCTTCTGTGAATGTCCCATTGGATTCTTGAGGATAACAGCATTTATCATATATAAGTTACTAATAACAGCTCGGTCTTTTCAAGGTGACCCTTGACTTGGAGGGGAAGGGATCCAACGTCATAAACATGAACACAGCAAAAACTGCCAAAGCCCTGAAAACTCCAAGTATTTGCTTTAGGGTAAGACCATCCTGGGTTTATAGGACTTTTCTACCACTCAATTAACTACTGCAAAAATTTGTGCAAGTCACTAAAATTCTCTGAATCTTGGTTTGCTCCTCTGTAAAGCAGCAGTAACATCATCCATTTTGAAGAGATTCTAGGTCGATAAAGAGATTAAACACGTAACAGGAGCATAATAGTTACTCAAAGGGTAATCTCTCCACGTGCCCATCATTGGGATGATTATATTACAAGGATCTGACAATACCTCCCATTTTCTATCAGTTACAGTACCTAGTCGTGCACTCTTACATGCTTAGTGAGGCCTCAGGAACTATTTGAAAATACCTGAAGTAATCATTTTATTTTATAGGTACAACATTAAGCTGAGAAAGAAGACAGCAGAACTCATGTACTTGGTGGGAACATCACTGCAGACAGGGAGCTGAAAATTAGGCATAGAATTCTTATTGACTGTTTCTCAAAAACGGGAGTCTGCTATTGCAACCAGGAGGTGAAACAGTAATCATTTCATGATTCTTGTTGACAAGTTTTGGCAAAACTGTGAAGGACCCAAGAGAGGTAAGCAGCGAAAATTCATTAAAAGGTCAGAAAAAGGGGTCCATGTGAAAAGGTTAAAAATAATTGGAATTAGCCCAGAAAGGAAAAGGCTATGTGGCAACTTAATTATTGTCTGTGTTCCTTCGCAAAATGAGGTGCCCTCCATGACTTCCATCTTGGATAATGAGAATACAAGAAGAGCTGACCTTAAAAAGAAAGCAAAGGCAATGTAGGCACAGTTCTTGAGACCTTTTTTATTGGACAAAGGAAACACTTGAAAGGTGACCTAAAATGAGGCTAAAATGGTCTACTCCGGAAAGCCTTTCAGGCATGATATGTCTGGAACATGGGGGCCGAGGGGGGAGGACTTGTTACACCCTAATAAGAGAATGGTTGAAACCGGAAGGCACGAAACTGGACTCAATAGCTTTTGGTGGCCCCACGAGCTCTCAAATTTTGAATTCCTTGAATTTCAGTCTGAGTCGCCACCTCCCCAAGCGTCTGCGCCACTGCCATTGTGTTCAGCCCAATTACAGGGACCTTCTTGGGAAATGAGGACTTGTGTCTGCAGCACAGCCATGGAGGAAATAAAAGGTCAGCTCTCAAAAGCCCAGTTGGGAGCCAACTCTGCTTCTTTTGACCTTCCAAACTTTCCATTAGAAGGGCAGTGATCTCAGCGATTTACCAGCATGGGCAGCTGGGGCTGTGATTACATGAAATGCTGTTAAGGGGCTGAGTTAATACTTAGGCAGGCACAATGGAGGAGGATGTGTATTCTGGGCGGATCAGGTCTTCTTATAGACTTATTGGAGGAGGGGAAACCTGGTAAATCCTCAGTCTTACTCTTACCCCGCAAATGCCCCACCAAATCTATGAATGTACAGATGGCTTTTTAATAGTGTGTATGTGTGTGTGTGTGGGGGGGTCATTTTAGATTCTTGGGGCTTCGTTTCCTTAGAAAGAAGTCTCTCCCCTTTATATCTCCTCCACTTTCCATTTCCAATCTCTGGCACCCTTATCTCCTTAATGCCTTTAATTTCCCCTGCATGCCCCTCTCTTCTCTCTGGCTTTAGGGGAGACCTGTCAGTCATTTGATTGCATCTATCCAGTTTCCTGCTGGACTGGGGATCAGGGATAGAGTTTAAGTCCTTTTATTGTAGGAGAAGGAGAAAGGAAGCCTTTGACATTGTCTGGCCCTAAAGCATAGCAACTACAAGACGTCCAGATTTCAAAATGTCAAGACTGGCTATCTGCTCACATGACCCCTAGTGATTCCATTAACAGTCTCCCTTCTTCTGCTTTGCATTTCCTTTCCAAGTGCCTTTTCCATTAACCTAAAATCTGTGTACGTTTTGTCTAAAGAAGGGGTACAGGCATGTTCCAAGTCCTGGGATCAATCCAACTCCCAACAGAAATAATTAGATCAAGTGGTCGGGAGTGGGAAGGGAGTGGAGAGAAACAAGGGATGGCAGATAAGGAATAAATCTTATTTCGCGGTGACATAAGGCAAGATAAAAGCAATTGAATAAGAAAATGTGTGAGGTGTGCCTGGAACCCCATTTCTGTCCGTAGACCAGGCATGAGCTAAATCATGGAAGAGGAAATGCAAGCACCAAGAACATCCTTCTAAACTGAAAATGCTTACACTTGCTAGGATAATAGGGATACAAAAATGTCCTGTACTTTCCAAAGTTCCTCAGATCATCACATCTTAACAGTAGGGATCTGTGGACCCCAACTTAAGAACTCTGATTTCAAAGATGTTCTGTGTGAAGCAGCTATGGGTGGGTGGGAAGCCATATAATTCCATGCCTTCAGGGAGGTGCTGGAGACTTACCCCGAGGTCATTTCAAAGTTCCCCTTCTGAAGAATACACTTAAAACTCCACTGCCTCCAGAGGCCAGGCAGGGAATGCAACTGAATGGAGATTCATAGACCAGGAGGGTGCTTGTCGGTTAACACGGACAACCACTAACTGGTCACCAAACCTCCCATGCAGGGGCACATTGCTGGGTCTTCCAATTTCTAAGACTGAAATTCTAACTTTTATGCTGGATCTCGTAGGTTTGTTGCTGATGTTTGCCTGCTTGTTTTGTTTTAGTTTTAGTAACTAAATCAGAAAAACAAGAACATTAAAACACTCTGTGGTGATATTGTACTATCAATGTATTAGGTGTTCCCATGGGGGTAAGCTGGGGGAAGGGTATGTGGACCTCTACTATTTTTGCAATTTCCAGGGAATCTATAACTATTTCAAAATCTGAAGTTAAGACTGAACAAAATAAATGGCTCAAAACAACACATTCTGTAAATAAAATCAAACTAGGTTGGACAGCAGCATTTACACTATTCGCCTCCAGTTTTGAGAGGCAGCTTTGCTACTTGAGAATCATAACTCACCCAAAGGCAAGAACAGACAGTACTAAGGGCTGCTCATAAGAAGACTTTTCATTACATTTTTTCTTTCGAGATAACAAGGCATTTCTTCTGGGGAAGCTCACCGGAGAGAAGTAGAAAATAATGTTACTGGAATTTCAGCTACTCCAAATGTATGAACTTCAACTGTGCGAAAGAGATGTTATCAAGGTTGATGGTTAAAATGTGACTCTGGGACAAGGAGAATGGAGGAGTCCTAACTAATGTTCCGCAGAAGATGTTTGCTCAGAGGGGGCGTGCTGGAGAAGGTGTTATACGGGCAAAATGAATTCATTTTGGAGTCAGTGCACCCGAGTTTGAATTCCAGTTTGGCTCCTTACTGGCTGAAAGACCTTGAACAAGACTCGTCAATCTCATTCTCCACTGTCTGTAAAATGGGGGTGATATAATTCTCCACCCCTAAGGATGAGATAAAAATCACATGTAATAATGCATCGTGAAAGGTCGTGATAATCTCTGAAGTAGCAAATCATCAGAAATGGCAGTGGTTGTTTTTGTTGCTATATGGTGGAACATAATCCCAATGATTAATTTTATGCCCTGGTAAATCAACTCTCCATGTTTCCAAGCCCCTATACTTTTATTTAGTTTACAGGGGCTCGTTGCTTCAAACAAGAGAAAATAAAACTTCCATCCATCGCCTTGTTCTGTGACTTATATAACCCACCTGGGAAAGCTTAGCATTAACAAAAGGCTGTGCATCATAAACCACCCACTAATGCCCCTTCATTAGTTTTCTCAGGTCCGTCTTTATTCATTTTTCTTCCCCTTGACATTATTTTCTGTCGCTTATGAGGTAATCTGAATATCCGCTTTGTTCTTAAGGGCAGTTTTCTTTTCAGATGAAGTAGGAGTCCAGCCTGGAAGTCTAGTGACTTGTGTGAAGTCCTTCTCGGCCTGGAGAAGCAGTGATCATCCATATGATAGCTATCTCCTGAGGTTCTATGCTACACACAGCCATCTGACAAAGAAGCTTCCATCATCCTCATGAAGACCAGTTTGTTTCCTTTTCAATGCTGTTAAACAGGTTATAGAAAATGGAAGTTCTCATAGGTCTTCTGGAACCACTTTCTTCATCTCTCCAGCATGTTCTCTTGCCTGTGTTCCATGTTCTCCAGCCTTATCTCTGGTCACTTCTTCTCACTTGGCTCTAGAAACATCAGACTGCTTGTCTTGCTGGAGCTGTCCCAACACGCTTCACCTGGTTGTCACGTGAGATTCTCTCAAGATTCACGTGCAGCTGTGTCTCCTCCAGGAAGCCTTCTGGAGAGGACTGGAGTTGGACTCAGTGTCTCCCACCTTGGGTTTCTGTTCTTTTTCACTCCTTCTCACTTTAATTATGGCAGTTGTGTCTGTCTCCCTTATCACAGAGGAGTTCTTGAAGGATCTCAGACTCTTCCTGACTCCTTCTTATTTCTCCAGAACCTACCATAATCCTGAGATTCTCTGGAGATGTTTGTTGAAGGACAGTTAAATTGAAATGAATTTAGATGCTAAGGTTTTGGAGATAACGGGCTGTATCCTTTTCTGTTCATTACTGAAAGCTAATTCCTAAAAGTGTCTCTGCAATATAGTCACCAGTCAATAAATATTTGTAGATGGAGCAAAGGAACAAATGAATGAACCTACATTAACATAAATATTAGTGGTAGTGGAAAGGGAGTGTTATTCTTACAAGTTTAAACCATTTGATTACTACCCATCTCCTATGACTGAACCTTCTGGTCTTAATTCACAGTGCCATGTGGTTATTCAAGGGATGATATAAAATAGGATAAAGTCATGGACTGTACTCAAAGCCAGAGGACTTGGACTAAAATCCTGACTCCCCCACCTCCCATTTGTGTGACTTTGGGCAAGTTGCTGCACCTCTCTAGGCCTCTATTTCCTCCTTTGTAAAATGGAGGGTAATAATATTACCTCCCAGACCAGTATGACTTAGTAAGTATAAAAGACACAGTTAGATTAGTGCCTAACACATAGTAAGTGCTCCTTATAAAGATTATTTATATAAATTAGAAGTCAGATTTCCAATAACATTTAATAGCATTTTAAAAAACATTTAATGAGCACATACTATGTGCTTGGCACTGAGTTCAACCCTAGGGAGGCAAAAGTGGGGGAATAAATTGGTGTTTGCCCACAAGTCAGTCATAATTTATAAAAACTGAAAATCTATTTTGGTGCTATGAGTTCAGTGAGGCAAACAAAACAGGGTCAGAAGAGTGAAAGGATTTGTTTTGGATTGGTGGAGTTGGACAGGAGGGTTCCCAAGTCTAGAGGGGGTGGTTTGGGGTTCCCGATGTACTGCGGACTTGCACCCTCCACGTTCAGGGTCATGAGAAGATGTCAGGAACTCGAGGAGAAATGAACAAGATGTACGGAGAGCTTGGAGCCCAGTCCCTGGACTCATGACATGACTGTGGCAGGGGGCAGCTAGCTCAGCGACATGGGACTGGTGGGAGAGAAGGAGCACCTGCCAAGCCCACTATGGATGCTGCACCTGTTCGTAGATCCAGGCGACCAGTATCCAGCCTGGAGTATCCAGCATCCAGGCATTTGCCTTTTTAGTCCCAGTCCCATCTCCATGGAAATTGCAGTCATTTTCTTTTTGGGGGTGGGGGGCAGTGGGCATGTATTTTAAACAGCCAGTCACAGAATAAACACTAAAGAACCAAGAATGTCTGGGTTCAGGAAACTCAGAGTACGTAACCTCACCAACCATGTACTATTTATCACAAAACTCTTTTCTTCTTCCTTTTTTTTTCTTAGGTAGCGAAAGACTGTCACAGAAATGACATTAACTCTTGTGGATAAATATTACAGTGCCTAATAATGCATCCTGCAAAACATACACATGCACATTCACAACAAAAACCACTGTGCAGCCAGGATTTTACGTATGATGGATGTGAAAACAGATGTACAAAAACTACTGAGTGATGGTGACCATCATGTGATGCAAAGGCACTTAGAGGGGAACCTGGCAGGGAGACCACAGTCAGTAGGCACAGGCCCAATGGGTGTCTAAACTTAGGCAAAGAATCAGTATTTCCAAAGTGGGTTTAGAAGACCATCCGTTCTCATGAAGCTCTTGCTCCCGGGCAGAACCATCATTGGATTTACTGTCTTGGGCTTTTAGAAAGTCTACAGGAATTGAGCTTTCCTGCTCATGGTAAAGAATTTTCATTGGAGGAGCTTTCCTAGAAACAAATTTGGAAGTGCCCTATACAGAGCATGCACACACACCCTGGCCTTTTATTCCAGCGCAAAAGGCCCGATTTCTTGGAGATGGGAGGGTGATTTTAAATAGCAGAACATGCCTTCAAAGGCCATTATCCAGTCTGACCTAAATGTTAGGTTGGCCCTGATCATTATGCCTCTCAGCTGTGCCCTGCACTGTAATTATCAGCTCTCACGCCATCCCACCCTCACAAAGGCACCCTCTGAAGCTGTGCAAGTCACAGACTGGGTCTGTCAACTTCTTCCTTCTCCATGCCCATGATGAAATGAGAGGTGAACAGAATGTACTCTTCTGAAGGAGGTTATGTAATGGGAGGCCATCTGTGACCCTGCTCCAAGGCAGCCCACAAATGTCCCTTGTCTGTCCTCCCTATGCATTGCTCACTGATGGCTCCAGATGTTGAACCAAAGTGATTTCTGAGGTCACCTATTCAGAATATCTCAGTATTCTAGAATAGGAGAGGGAAAATAAGCTACCATTGTTCTTTGGAGTGGCACTGAACACAACTGTTCTTTGGAGAGCTTCTCTGAGTTTTTCCAGATAGTAGTTCAAGTTTGAAAAACAAAAAAACAAAACAAAAAAAAAAAAACAATGGTGTTTAATGCTGGTGAGCGGGATGCCTAATGGGTACCCTTTGGGTACCCAGATGTAGGAAAGTAAATCAATCTGTTCTGGAACGCTCTCTGAAGATACAGATCTTTCTCAACTTACAGTGGTGTTATATCCTGATAAACCCATAGTCAGTTGAAAATATCATAAGTTGAAAATGCATTTCATACCCCTAAACTATAGAACATCATAGCTTAGCCTCGCCCACCTTAAATATGCTCAGATCACTTAACGTTAGCCTAGAGTTGGGCCAAGTCATCCAATACAAAGCCTATTTTACAATAAAGTATTGAATAGCTCATGTAATTTATTGAGTACTGTACTGAAAGTGACAAATTGCAGTGGTTGTCAGCATATCAGTCACTTACTCTCGTGATTGTAGTTGACTGGGGGCTGTGGCTGCTGCCACTACCCAGGATCACGAGGGAAGACCAGACTGCCTATCTCTAGCCCCAGGAAAGATCCACATTCAAAATTCCAAGGACAGTTTCTACTGAATGCATATCACTTTCACACCATTGTTAAGTTGAAAAATCGCAAGGTGAACCATGGTAAGTCGGGGACTGTCTGTACATAACAGGAGTTTGAATATATGTATTCTTTTAACTCTGTACCTCCACACCCATTCTAAGAGAACGATCTGAGAGCCAGACAACTTTATGGAAAAAGGCATTCATTACCGCAAAACAGTGGGGGGAAAAAACAAACTAAAATCACCAACATGTGTGGAACTGGTCAATACTTTTTGCTAAAATCCTCAGTGGAATATTTAAAGCCATCTAAAATGATGCTTATTTACAAAGACTTTGTAATTAACCTGGAAACGTTTGTGACCTGATGATTGGTTTAAAAATCAGAATATAAAATGGAATATACGATATGGGCTCAAGTTAAAATAAAAGATGAATAAAGACAACAAGAAACAGATGAAAATGTTCAAGGTGGCTACTTCTGCACTATAGGATTACAGGTGAGTTAACTTATTGCATTTAGTACCTTTGTCATTGTATGAATGTTCTACAACAAGCATTTATTCCTTCTACCCATTAAAAATATGTTACTTTAAAATTTAATTTTTGGAGATAAAAGTCAGAAGAGTGATTTCTTGAGGATAAGGAGGAGGACTGGAAAGGGGCATGACAGAACTTTCTGGCAGGATGTAAACAGCTTATGTCTTAATCTGGGTTGTGGCTATATGGATGTAAACGGAGTTACAAACTGGGTTGTGCCATTAATACACATGTACTCCATTGTATGTAACTGTCACCTCAATTTTAAAAATATGGCATGCTGACCCTTGCACCCTTTTGATTGAGTAAAGCGTCCACTTGTTTTTCTCCCATGGCCCTTTAGGCCAGCCCCTTATTTTCACATGGCTCTTATCCCTAATGCCCAGTTGCCCTCACCCACGTGTCTTACCCCCACCCTTATGTTGTAGTACGTTCTCTGATTAACCACATTGTCTCTTTCCTACAAAGCTCTCCAAAGACAATTACTTCTGGTACATAATCTGTTCCTTATGTGTTTACAAGGAGACTTCCTGATCCCTGGGAACAGCCCTCAGTGATTCATGGGAGCTGGTGGGCATCGACCAGGGCTCTGCCACCCCTCAGCTATGGCAAGTCTGAGTTTTGTGCTCTTCACTGGTTCCAGGAGTTTCCCAGAGGGATCACATCCCAGAGACCCAATGGTAATTCACTTGATAACACACCAGCGATCAACTGAAGATTTGTATCCCCACAACTTGATATGTTAAAAATTAATTTCTGCTGTAATGGTATTTGAGGGCTTTGGGAGGTGATTATGGTGATGAGGGTAGAAGCTTCATGAATGGAATTAGCATCCTTATAAAAAAAGACTTTGGCGGGCTCCCTTCCTCATTCCGCATTTATTCCACGAAAGACACAAGGAGACATCGACCATCTGCAGCCAGGAAGGGGGCTCTCACCAGAACCTGATCAGGATGGTACCCTGATTTCAGACTTCCAGCATCTGGAACTGTGAAAAATCAGCTCCTATTGTTCATAAGCCCCCTAGTCGATGATAACTTGTTATCACAGCCCTTCAGTGGCTGCTTTCCCTTCCTGGTCTCCCTCCCACCTCCTGACTTCACTTCCTTTGCCTCCCAAATATGCCCCTTGGACTTGAATCCTTGCCTCAAGCGTCGGGGTTGGGAGGAAACCAAGCAAAGATAAGCAATACATCTACTGGGCACCTGCCTTTTTTGCAGCTTGCACCCTTGTGGGGGTGGCCAGCCATAAATAAGCAAACAGTAAATAAAAGATAATTATAGGTTGTGAAAATTACCAGGCAAGAACCAAGAGGATGTGATAGGGGACAAGTGGGGTGGAGGAGATATTTCAGACATAATGGTCAGGCATGTCCTCTAGTGAAAGCAACTTTAAAAAGAGACCTGGGAAACAAGATGGAACCAGGCACACAAAAGGCAGGAGAGAGAGAATTTAGGAAGGCAGAACACGAAGGGCAAAGGTCCCCCAGGTGGGAAACGTGTTGCGTATTTATGAACTCAAAGGAAGATCGAAGGGCGGCGGGAGCAGAGTGAATGAGGAATTTGGAGACACTGGCAGGTGTGACAGACCTTCCAGGGTTTGTCGGCATGTATGTCAAGAAGGAGGGAACCATGGGAATCCACTCATGTGGTTTAAGGAAGGTCTTTGCCGTGCACCTGAATTTGAGCCCTGTGTGGAGGTTACTGCCTCCACCCTTCAGATTCAAATCCATTCACCCGGCTTCAGGGCGGAAGGGAGAGGAAAAAGGACACCGGGAGGCTTGCTTCTGCAAAAAAGTATGTCGGGAGAAGCTGATGGGACCCTTTGTTTCATCAGGCTAGTTTTGCCTTTGATTCCTCAATACCTCTAATTCTGCTTGTCACCACCAAATAGGTGTGCTGCAGCTTGGTGACAGCCTTTCCCAGTGTCTATGGCAACCTGGGGCTGGGGCATTTCTCCTTCATCAAAAGAATGGGCTGGCTTCCTGAAGATAAGTAAAGCCCCATTGTTGTTCTAAACTGTTAGAGAAGTAGCATGCACCGGAGTCATAAAGACACGACAGAATGCTCCTAGAGATCTTGTATGAAATAACATGAATTAAATAAGCCATTTCTCTCCGGTTTAATTATACACGCTTCAGGATGAAAATGCGAAATGGGGCCTTGCTTCTTAGTCTAGCCATTAATTCTGGTGTTCTTTTTTTTCTTTCTTTCTTTCCATCTTCTTTCTTTCTACTTTCTCTCCTTCTTTCCTTCCTTCCTTCCTTCCTTCCTTCCTTCCTTCCGTCAGTCCATCTGTCCTTCCTTCCCTCCTTCCTTCTTTCCTTCCTTCCGTCTTTCTCTTTTTCTTACTCTCTCTCTCTCACTCTCTCTTTCTTTCTTTGGTAGCCAGAGTCCGGATCTGTCCTTGTCTGAAGACTCTGCAAAAAGCTGGCTTCCAGGTTTGTGAATGAGAAGCACTTAGCTGTGTTCTTGAGAGGAATGACAGAGCTAAACAAAGCACAGTGGGTGGAGGAAGGAGCACTATTTGGCCACAAAAGTCTCCCAACTTGCAGATCAGGTGGGTGTGAGGTTCTTCCTTCCCCTGCATACCCCTTGCACGGGGTTATCTTTCCAAAGGAAAGGAGTTGGTAGAATCCAATAGTGATTCAACAGTAAAAACCTTGGGTCATTCCCAGAAGACTAGAAGAGAAAACCCAAGTGTTTAGCCCAATCTCCTGGACTGGTGCCTCCATGATGCACCTTGTACTTACTCTGCTGGGCTTTTCCCAGTTTCTCCAATCACCAAGCTGGATCTAGCCTCTGAGCTTTTGGGTGAGCTGTGCTCTCTTCCTGGATTGCCCTTCCTCCTATTAAAGAACACACACTCATCTTCAAAAACTTGGCCCCAGAATCTTTTTTTTTTAACTTTTTAAGTGTTTATTTATTTTGAGAGACAGAGAGACAGAGACAGAGACAGAGTGCGAGTGGAAGAGGGGCAGAGAGAGAGGGAGACACAGAATCTGAAGCAGGTTCTAGGCTCTGAGCTGTCAGCACACAGCCCAACATAGGGCTCGAACCCATGAGTCATGAGATCATAACCTGAGCCAAAGTAGGATGCTCAACTGACTGAGCCACTCAGATGCCCCAAGAATCTTTCTTTTTAAATGTTCATTTATTTATTTAATGAAAGAGAGAGAGAGTGCATGGAGGGGAGAAGCAGAGAGAGAGAATCTCAAGCAGGCTCCTGGCTTTCAGTGCAGAGCCCGATGCAGGGATCGATCTCACGAACCTTGAGATCATGACCTGAGCCAAAATCAAGAGTCAGATTCTTAACCCACTGAGCCGCCCAGGTGCCCCAACAATCTTTTTTTTATCATAAAGCTTTCTAAGGCCTGATGTAACACCGTTCTCACCGTTGCAAACTGTATACACCTCATATTGCAATCTTTGGGACTGAGGAGATTCATTGCATGAATGGCCCCAGTGAATGGCCTGCCTGTATCCACACCCTTTGCTTATAATTTTGTAGCTCCCTGGCTCAGATGGGTGGCTTGTTTTGTAAGATAAGACTGTAGCAAACCTCATGCAATCAGAGGCTTCAAAGCATGTGTGGGTCTCTTCTGGTCCTTTTATACAATTAGGTTTACTCAACGTCAGACCCCACCACCACTGCATGTTCAAGCCTGGGCTCTACTGTTGGAGAATGAATGACACGTTGAGCAGCTTTGCACCCCGATGCAATCCTAGACCCCCCCCGAGTCAACCCTCCCGCTGGCTGAAGATGCCTTAATGAGCCCACCAAAGCTGGAAAAACTACTCAGATAGCCCACAGACTTGTAAAAAAAAAATAATAAATGGTTGTTTTAAGCCACTAAATTTTATGATCATTTGTTTTACGCCAATTGCCAAATGATATAGGGATCCACACAGGGGAAGATTTAGGTCTGGCTGGTCACTTGCCCAACCAGCTACGTGAAAAATACCATAGCTTTCTCCACTCCCATCGAGAGTAAAGGGAAGAGAAAAGAGGGGTCCATTCACTCTACACATTAGTTTTTTCCAGTAGAGAAGGCTGGTCCCATTTATGTTCTAACCTTGTACCCCCATTAATCAGATGTAGAACACTTCCTCCTTCAAAGGCAACCGTATCTACTTGATCCTTTTGAGAGGACAGAATGGTCTCATTTATGGGCCAGTCGTCAGGAGACAGGGAAAGGGAATGGCTCCCCCTACAGGACATATTTGACCAGCCACACACAATTCTGAAGGGTTGAAGTTTCCAGAACTAATGTTACACCCTCTTTCACTAGTGCTTGCTTGCCTGTTTGTTTTTGGATTTGAAGGAGAAACGAGGTCGACCACCAAGGAGGGAATGAAAGGGAAAGATACAGGAAGAAGGAAAAGGGACTGAGAGGTGCAGACAACACATCAGACACTTTAGGAAGGCAATTTGCCCTCCCTGACACCCAGCCTCGCATTGGGTGTGGCCAGTCCTCTCCAACACGTTAAATACCATACTAAAAAGCATGTGATGAGTGTTTGTTCCATGCCAGCACTGTGCCAACCATGCGACAGTAACTCCAAATGTGGGCTCATTCTCCACATGAGGAAAAAACATCAGCAAGTTATCCAAAGGACTGAGGTATGAGTGACAGAAATGGGATGCAAAGTAGGAAGACTTGGGGGTGACTGAGTGGCTCGGTCGGCTGAGCATCCGACTCTCGATCTTGGCTCAGGTCATGATCTCATGGTTCCTTCGATGAAGCCCCACATTGGGCTCCTCAATGAAAGTGTGGAGCCTGCATGGGATTCTCTTTCTCTGCCCCTCCCCCAGTGACGAATGCGCTGCGCCCTTTCTCTCTCTCAGCATAAACAAACTTAAAAAAAATAGGAAGACATGCTCTGATGGCTGTGTATATACTATCTTGAAGAAAGAAGCCACGTGGCACTAGACATTGGAGGTGGGTCAACAGGAATGGACAAAAGACAGGAGCAGTGCCTCCTCCATACCGCATCTCAGAACTTCTTCCAAATCATCACTACTAGACCTGTGTCCTTATGCCCCTGATTACGACATACTTCCAGACATATGGTTTATTGGTCTCACAGGCATTAGGCTAAGGAAAGGGCATCTCAGAGCCAGGCGCTTTTGAGTTTTGGCTGGGTTCACCCTTAGAACACTCCACTCCACTTGGTTGAATTCCACCGGTCTTGGCTCACCTCACTACTGCTATCACGGAAACATAATCAGCCACCTCTTTTGTACCTCACAGTCCAACTCATGTTCTAACTCTACTATTTCAGTCCATTTAATTTCTACACCAGAGTATTTCCAAATATATATAACCACATAATTATACCTTTATAAGCCATTTATCCAAATTCACTCTATATACATAATTTAGTACACAGTCCATCTCTGAAACAAAAGATCCCCCTTTTGTTCAATATTTTGCATCATCCCCTGCCCCAGCCTTTGTCTGAAGTTCTTACATCCCAGCAAATAGAAGCCACCTCTGCATTGTCCCCAAGTCATTCTCTGACAATTTACACCCCCCCCAAAAAAGCCATGAAGTACCTCTAATTTCCTCGACAGAAAGAAAAGTCAAATTCCATTTTTCCCCCATCCCCAGTTGGACTGATTCCAGGAACAGCTCTGATGTTTTGCATTTCACCAGGGATTTATGTGGAAATCGATAAGCGGAGTCAAAAGAAAGTGACACAAATTTGCACATGGTGGATGAGAAAAGTGAGCCCAAGTGCTCGTTGCCATTGTCAACAGTCTGTGTCTAGGAAGAATTTGCCTGACCCCAGCTGAATGGTAATATGCATGTGGAAATTGATAATTATGTTCACTCAACCCTTTGCAAAATGCCTTCATGTGTTAAGATGCAAAAACATGAAGCTAAGTGGCCAAGACTTTATTAACTCAGTGTGAAGGTTTTACAGTTGAAGGCAGCAGGTTTGCATCTATAATTACTCCTCAGCTTTCCAGCGAATCTAAATGGACAAATGCACCATGGTACCAGCAGCTTCTACTCCCCCTGATACAATACATCGCACTCCTGCTGGAAGAAACGAATGGGAGTTGATGTGGAGCTAGACACTCTTTTGGTGGCTGGGAGTTTCTCTTTGATTTAGCTGGAGAAACCTAAGCCCTGGAGGTAGAAAGTTCCAAGATCCTTCTTGTGGCATGGGGGTGGAGGAAAATTCATTTAACAAATGAATAATGAGTGTCTACATTGTCCTAGGCACTCTTCCAGGGACTGGGAACAGTGGGGTGAGAGAAAGAGGCAAACATCTTCCCTCATACTACTGGGAAAGACAAAAACTAAATGAACAAATAAGTAAGCAAGACAATTTTAGATGCAGAAGAAAATAAAAACAAAATAAAGATCTGGCTAGTGACTCCTCTTTGCCCATTTGCTATGGATGTGAAAGACTTGTCACCATGCCCTGGCTACATGGTTGGACTTTTTCCTTCTGATCTTCCTGGAATAAGAAAAGGGAGCCCTATGCCCCTTTAGACTAAGCCCTAAACTTCCCTATTTCCCACTCCAGGGCTATATTCTCTGGTTAGCTAGATCACCTTTCCATCTTCCATCTGTTCCATGTCTCCCATGATTGCTCACATTTGAGTCAGCTCAAGAATCATGTCTTAACCACCATTTCCCCTATAGTGCCTAGTGTGGTGTTTGGCACAGAGACATGAATCAATGAATGAAAGAATGAATGTTTCATTGGGGGGCAATTCTGGGTTGCTAATATGCATAAGGCTACTGTGTAGTGAAGAATCAACTTACCTGTGCCCTTGGCTGCTGGGATGTAATCCCTAGACCCTTGGGGATGTTCACTCCTTGTAGGAGTATCTTTGTTTCCTAGGGACCCTGGCCACCAGTCTAACAATAGGATGTAAAATGGAGGTTTGGGGCTATACAGTATTAGTTCCACCTATGAAGGAACTAGAGACTAATGGTCAGTCCCACATTGTCAGATCTAACTCCAGAGGGGCTGCCACACAAGCCGTATGGGATGAAGCCCCAATAAAAATGCGAAATACCAACACTTGGGCGAGCTTCTGTGATTGGCACTACTCTGTGCCTATGATCACACATCGATACTGGGGAAGTCACACTGTCCATAACTCCATAGAGAGAGGACAACTGAAGCTCCACATTTGAAACCTTTCCTAGACTCTGCTCATGAGATTCCTCCATTAGCTGATTTTATCCCCCCTCCATTGACTGATTTTAACCTGTATCCTTTCCCTACAATAAACTGTAACTGTGAGTACAACAACGTTCAATGAGTTCCATGAATCTTTCTAGCAAATTATCAGAACTAAAAGTATTTTTGGGGACCCCTTGAACTTGCAATTTATTTCAGGAGTGAGGGCATCTTTGTGTGGACTTTGTTCCCTCTACCGTACAATTGTCTACCTCTCACAGCCACATGCCTGCCCCATGTCACCACATAAAAAGATCCTGCACTAACTTGTAACTCACAGTCTAAGTTATGAATATCTATTTCTGGCTGATTCTCTATACAGATATCAGCTCTGTATAGCCTTTCGCCTCCCAGATTCTGTTTGTCCATGTCCTTTTTATTTAACTTAGAACCATTTTATATTCTAAAAATAATAATTCATCTTGAACTGAGTTTCTTTGTATTGGCTATTCAGCTACCAATAAACATAGTCCCCAAAACTTCATATTGCCATTCTTTATGCTTAGGACAGTCCCTAAAAAGGACCTGAAGGTCTGGGTAATTTACCTGAGAAATAAGAAGAAAATTCAATAAATTAATGGTTCCATATAAGAAATAACAAATGTGGGGCACCTGGGTAGTTCAGTCGGTTAAGCGACTGACTTCAGCTCAGGTCATGATCTCATGGTTTGTGAGCTCAAGCCCCGCATTGGCCTCTGCGCTGACAGCTCAGAGCCTGGAGCCCGTTTTGGATTCTGTGTCTCCCTCTCTCTCTGCCCCTCCCCTGCTCATGCTCTGTCTCTCTTTCCTTCAAAAATAAATAAACGTTAAAAAATTAAAAAAAAAAAGAAATAAAAAATGTGACTAGGGCCACTCTTGGCAAGACCTTAGGGAGAATTCACTTATCTTCCTTCCTTCCTCCTTTCCTTCCTTCCTTCCTTCCTTCCTTCCTTCCTTCCTTCCTTCATTTATGTCAAAGACAATGTCTGCCATGTCACTCGAAGCTCAAAAATATTTGCAATATATCCTCAATGTATAGATGAACTAACTTATACTGAGCACCTACCATATTTCATACACTGTGCTAGGCACTAAGATACAGTGATGGATAATAAAGAAATGTTCCAATTTTGATGTACTTGTTCTACCAGTCAACCTGTTGAACTAAAGAAAAAAGAACCATCTAGAGGAAACACAGAAGGTCCTAAGCATAACTTCTTCAGGATGTTTATTCTGTTATGGCTCACCTTCTCTACCAATTATGATTTTTTGGGGGTCATGGGATATCATACAAATGATAGAGATTCTTTGACTGGAATGACCTTAGATATTCCTAGCATGAAACCTTGCCTGATGAGCCAAGTCCTGGTCTAGACTACCTTGGGGAGAAAGGATTTTACAAAGACTTTATAAAGAAAACTTCCTCTCCCCTCCCTTCAAGTCTACCCTCCTCTCATGTCACCAAGTATATGATCAGGGGAGTAGGTTACCAAGGGAGTATTATCAATCAAAACAAGAATGTGTGTAACCTTCATATCTGCCTGGAGACGTTCTAGACTACTGGTTTTTCATTCTCTTTTTTGGCAGGGAGACTAATATCCTTTGTTTTTCCAAATAACTTATAACTAGATAATTTGCTGCCCCAAGCCATACATCAAAATTCAGTCACCGGAGTTTATATATCAGATAGGGAAAAATGTATATCGCAGAGGAGAGAGAAAGTGCATTCCTTTTCATTTTTTCTAGCCTGGTGTTTGCTAATAGTAGACTGTAATGACCCTACATATCATGTCTGGAGACCTTAATGGAGGTGTTTAACACAATTAATTTAGAAGCAAAAGGGCAAAGTAAAAGCATCGTGCTGGTATCGGGCTGTTAGAAGTTAATCTACCTTAAGATAATGGGTATGAAAAGAGAAACAAGTTTGTATGAATCCTTAGATATCCTTATAGTCAGTATCAAGCTCCACATGATTATTAATATACATTTACATATTCAATGGTCAGTAATTGAGCATCAAAACCCAATAACATTGGACTCACAGAAGATGTAAAAGGAGAAATATAGTTCTTGCCCTCCTGGAGATGCAACCTACCGGTACAGAAACAGAACATACATAAACAACCTCAAAATGAGTCTGTTCTATGAGTGCCTTGAGGATAGGGGTGGTATCATTAGGGTTACAGTAATAATAATACAAACACTTAGTATTTTATTGAGTTCTTTCTATGTGCTATAAACTTGATGCTCCCTTTTCTAATCTTTACAGCAAGCCCCTGACTTCTAACATGTTAGCCACATTTTATAGATGAGAAAGCTCAAGTTTCAAAGTCACATGAGCTGCCCAATTTCACCTGGTTGGCAAATGCCAGGGTCAGGACTCACACAGAAGAATGTCTAATACTTTTAAAGCCCATTATTTTTCCGGTAATTTATTTTTGGGGCACAAGGTGACAGGGGACAACCTGTCACATGGCACAGGTTCCAATAAACTTGCTGGATGCTTAAAAGAATATGGCAGAGTTATCAGAAGGATGTCTTAAAACAAGGGAACCTCTGGGTGCCTGGGTGGCTCTGTCAGTTGAGCATCTGACTTCGGCTCATGTCATGATCTCATGGCTCATGAGTTTGAGCCCCACATCGGACTTTGTGCTGACAGCTCAGAGCCTAGAGCCTACTTCGGATTCTGTGTCTCTGTCTCTCTCTATGCTTCCTCTGTTTGTGCTCCCTCTCCCTGTCTCTCAAAAGTACATAAACATTAAAAAAAAATAAAAGCAAACAAACAAAAACAAAGGAAACTCACGGGTTTAGCACCAAAGTGGCTCAAAGTGAAGGAGGTTCATATTATGGTCATAAACTGTCTTCTCTCTAATATGATCTGCCTTAGGTGGACTGCAGTTGGCCTGAATTTCTACCGATGCAGAAGACCAGAGTTAGACAAGGTAAACCCCATTCCACATTCAGAGGAACTGACTGGACTTGGCTTGCAGAACCTTCACAGGCTCCCAACCAGCTCCTCAGTATGGCACAAAGACATTCTTCTGGTCTTTTGCTACTCCTTCTAGGCCACTTCTAGCTTTTCATTTGTGTCTTGCTCTCTCAGGCAGTAATCCCTGTCTCACCATGTCATTTATCGAATACACAACAGAGAAACACAGCAGCTTCGATTCATCCGGAAGTGTTCGGCCAATGAAGGAGATGCCCTGCCTGAGGTCGCATTAATGTTCATGGAAATCTGAGCCTGGAATTATAACAGTTCTCTGAACCTGAGCACACTTGCCCCACTTAGGCAGTGCTGAGTGTTTGCAAAGACTGGCTGGGACACCCTCCTGGTGGCTGAATCCAAGATAGTTAACCCTTAAGGTTTAGTGAATCTCTAAAGAGCTATAGATGTCCTTTGTTGATGAAGGCTCTACCTATTCAACCAAGAATTATTGAGTACCTACTATATTCCAGGACTATTAATTTCTTTATATCCAAGATATATTTATTGAACTTCTACTATTTCTTGCCACAGGATGGACAGCCGTGATATAGAGATTAGTAATAAATGGTCTAGTCTCTTAGGAAATGTCAACTTTATCATTTAAATCATCCATTTAACAAATATTTATAAAATATATATTCTGTGCTAGATACCAAGTGAAACACTTGATATTCATTATCTTATGTAGTTATCACAATAATGCCTTGTCAAATTGGATTTTCCTGTTCTGCATGCCCCACAGAATCTTGCCATCCCTATCAAAAGATGAAATCTAGAACCTGGGTGGCTTTTGTGACTGTTTAGGATAATAGAGTATGGTGAATGTAATGCCATGTAACTTTCAGGGCTGCATCATAATGAGAAATACAGATCTGCCTGGCTCTCTCTTTTGAGATTGTCACTCTTGAACATAGCCATCATGCTGTGATGAAACCCAGGACACATGAAGATGCCTACCTGGGGAGAGACCAAGGTCCCTAGACCTTAGTCTCAGCTCAACTCCGAGCCAGGAGCCAGCACTAACCTGGAAACCATGAGGGTGACCCATCTTAGAAGCAGATTTCAGTCCACACAGGAGGAGTCAAGGCTGATGCTGAGTAGAGCATAGTGGAGACCTTCCCTACTGAGCTCTGCCCACATTGGACATGCACAAGCCAAGAGTGCTTTTGTTTTAAGCCTCTGGTGATGGATAATTTTATGTGTCGACTTGACTGCTCCAAGGGATTTCCAGATAGCTAGTAAAACATTATTTCTGGGTGTGTCCATGAAGGTGTTTCTGGAAGACATTAGCATTTGGATCAGCAGACTGAGTGAAGGAAATCACCCTCACCATTTGCAAATTGAGTCTCTGTGTAAGGCAGGGGGCTCTGTTGCCTAAAAGAAAGAGCTTCCTTAGCAGATTCTGGATTTAACCAGTTACTGTCCTCAGCATCACACGGTTCTGGCTAGGACAGACTGGACTGTTGGCTGCTTGGGAAATATCGAGCAATTAACCAGCTGGAAGAATTGATTCCTGTATCACATTCCTTCCCTAAGTCTACAAAATTGCTGTGTGGCAGACAGTTTTGAATCTTTGCCTTTGGGTCCCTGGAATCACAGAAGCTTGTTAATATTGACTTTCATCTAATTACTTCAGTATTTAGTTGGTGGTGCTGTTCTTTTTTCATTTTTATTTTCCTAGTTACCTTATGCCCCAAAGGAATGCTACTTGATAGAAAGGTCCAGACTCCAAGGACATACACTCCTTTCCCCTTACCCCCATTACACTTACGTTGTGAGAATTAACAGCAGGTTTCTCACTTAAACTTTCTGGGCCTCACTTACCTTGTCTTAAATAGGCATAATTCTACTGAACTCCATTACTCCCTTTGTAGAGTAATCAGGAGGGATAGGGGGAGCTCTCCAGCTGAATGTACCACCTGGCACTCAGTGAAGGTTTAATAAAGACTAGTTGTAAATAATCATCACCCCGTTTGCAGGGAGATGCTACCAAGCCCTCCCAAATCTATTAGAGGACAACACAGTTTCAGAACTGTGCTTGGTAGATTCCATCATTCCCACACAGGTCTACTTTTTCATGGATGGCTGCTAATCTTGGTCCAAGATTAGTCCCAAACTCACAACCCCACAACCCCAGTGCAGGCTGTATTTTCCCCACTTGAGTCTCTCCATCTCGACCTTGATGCTTTGGATTCATAGTTCAACTTTGTAACTGGAGTCTGCACCACACTTCCTTGTCTCAAGCTCAAGCCTCCTTCTTGGGACTTCATTTGTATTAGGTTATGGCCCAGGCTGCAATCACATCCTTTATCCCCCAAACCACTGATCCATTCCCCTTGAGTAGAACAACTGGAAAATTTTCTCTGTAACTGATGATAATAATAAAGTAATAATGGTGGCTAACACCAAGTGCTTATCATATCCTGGGCACTCTGCTAAGGGATTCACATGTATAATAGCCTTTATTCCTCACAAAATTCCTGAGGTAGATTTTATTCCTATCCCCATTATACAGTTGAGAAAAATAAAGACCTGGGAGATTCGTTAAGCCCCACATCTAGATAAAGATTTTCATAAACCTCTAAACAGGTGGGCAGTTTCCTTTTAATGTTGATACTTAGGGATCTAGGGTGGTCAAAGATTTTTGTTATAAAGAATAATGATGGCCCCATTCTAAAACATAACCTTCCATCAAAGAAAATGCTCTTTCCTATTAGCCATTAGCTTTATAGCAGGATTTCCATGCCTCAACGCTATTAACATTTGGGGACAGATAACTAATTATCTGTTGAGGAGGGATGCCTTGTGCATCATAGGATGTTAAGTGTCACCTCTTGCCTCAAGCCACTAAATGCCAGTAGCACATTCCCCTCCCCCCAAGATGAGACAACTAAATATGTCTTCAGACATTGACAAATGTCCTCTGGTGGGGGACACAGTTGCCCCTGAAAGCACTGCTCCAAGGCACAGAATAATCCCAGAAATGAAGTTGAATATGGATCAGGTTCATTTTTGGTAGACATAAAGGTCACTGGAAGAGTCTAGGGCACAAGATTTTGTTCAGCAAGGATAGGATCTCTAATAGGGTGTGGGGGTGCTCACACCAACTTAGGCCAGGTTGGCTGGGGTGCCCTTAGGAATAACATCCATAAGAGAATGAACATAAGATACAGGAAACAGAACAACAGAAGCCCCTGGTTCTATCATGGGGGCTGTGAAACTAGGACGCCCCTCAGAATTATCCCCAACTGACACTTAAGGACTGGGCATTTGCACCATTCAGTTGACCATTTAGTGGATGTTGGATGCCTCTAAAGGAAGTATAAACAAGGGCAAGTCCACTGCAGAGACTCAGCTCTGAGTCCCCAGAAGCCAAAACTCTTGACAGCTTGGAGAATAAATACACTGGTCCTAAAAAAGAGATCTCGGGGTGCCTGGGTGACTCATTCAGTTAAGCGTCCAACTTCGGCTCAGATCATGATCTCACAGTTTGTGAGCTGGAGCTCCACGTTGTGCTCTGTGGTGACAGCTCACAGCCTGGAGCCTGCTTCGGATTCTGCATCTCCCTCTCTCTCTGGCCCTCCCCGACTAGTACTCTGTCTTTCTCTCTCGCTCAAGAAATAAACATTAAAAAAAAAAAGAGGGGGCGCCTGGATGGCTCAGTTGGTTAAGCATCCCACTTCGGCTCAGGTCATGATCTCGCGGTCCATGAATTCAAGCCCCACATCGGGCTCTGTACTGACAGCTCAGAGCCTGGAGCCTGCTTCAGATTCTGTGTCTCCCTCTCTTTCTGCCCCTCCCCCACTCATGCTCGCTCTCTCTCTCTCTCTCTCTCTGTCAAAAATAAATAAACAATGGGGCGCCTGGGTGGCTCAGTCAGTTGGGCGTCCGACTTCGGCCCGGGTCATGATCTCGCAGTCTGTGAGTTCAAGCCCCGCATCGGGCTCTGTGCTGACACCTCGGAGCCTGCTTCAGATTCTGTGTCTCTCTCTCTCTCTGCCCCTCCCCTGCTCATGCTCTGTCTCTCTATCTCTGTCAAAAATAAGTAAACATTAAAAAAAAATTAAAAATAAATAAATAAATAAATAAACATTAAAATTTTTTTTAAAAAAAGGGGATCTCATGGCAAACCATAGCAGTCACTGCAGGCAACAAATTGCACTTAAGGCTCTGGGATAGATGCTTTATGTACAGTTTCCCATGTATTTCTTCATCAGAACACACTGTATCACGTAGACATCATTCTTTCCATTTTACAGGTGAGGAAATTGAGGTAGGCTAGGATTATTTTTGGAGACAAGTTACTAAAAACCCAATTCAAACTACATTCAGCAAAATAAGTTAATTTATTAGCTTTTGAAACTGAAAAGCCAGCCACAGATTTGGCTTCTAGTCTAGTTTAGGCCAAGGCTTCAATACCAGGACTCAGTCTCTCCCTATTGGTTCTGCTGTCCCCTGTGCTGGCTTCATTCACAGATCCCACCTATTTGCTCTCAAGTTTTCTAGGCTTGGTCAATGTGCTTCCCTCCAAACTCAAGCAAAAGTCTTTGAATAGATTCCTGGCTCTGACTGCCCTGACTTTGTCGTGTGTTCATCCTGAACCAATTGCTGAAGCCAGGAGAATGGTATAAACTGATTAGTATGGCCCAGGCCACATGATTCACCTCTGAATCCAGGAATCGAGTCCCCTTTACTAGAACAGATGAGGGAGTATAAGACAAGCTGCCAGGCCACACACCCCCCCCAACCAGGTGGGATGTGTGTGACATTCCTAGGCCCTCCTGGCTGCCCAAGAACAAAGGAAAGGGAAAAAACAAACTGTTAAGTGATAGAGATAATAGTCCTGCAGGACTAAGTCTCCATTACCCCTCCATAGTAATGTGGGAAACAAAGCCAGAAGGAAATGGCAGATAGAACTAAATTTCCTACCATTGACAGATACTTGAGGCAGGCAGAGTAAAACATTTCTCTAGGAACTGTTGTCTTAATGCTAATGCATTGCTAGAAGGGAAAACAACCCTAGCTTGACAACAGCTAGGCCTCTACTATGCTGGGAGTCTTCTTTAGCATATGAAAATCTTACTGGAAAGTTTCCCTGGACTTTACCTCCCTCCAACCCCATAGTAAATAACCAATCTCTCCTCATGGTTCCCGGGGCAGCTCTTCCTGCCCACGGGTCCTGTACCCATGCTTCAATAAAATCATTTTTTTTCACCAAAGACATCTTCAAGAATTCTTTCTTGGTCGTTGGCTCCGGACCCCATGAACCCCACTCTCACCCCAAAAAACCTCATCAGAACCACCTGGGTTAAGGGTAGAAGAGAGGTAGATCCCTCCTCTTTGCAATCTATAATAATCTATAACAATCAAAAGAAAGAGGAAATGATGCTAGACAGCAAGTACAGCCAAAGTTTACCACACAGCCTTTGGCAAGGAGAGTCATTTATCTCAAGGTCATAAGTCTGTAAAAGTGGAGCCAGATTCAACACCATGACTCTCTGGATCCACACCCATTTCTCTTTCCCCTCTGCCTCTTGGGAAGACATCAGAAGCCACAGAAATGACTTCGAATAAGAGTCAACAAACTACAGCTCATGGGTCCAATATGGGCCACTGCCTGTTTTTATAAGTAGTTTCATTGAAAACAGAGGCAAACCATTTATGAAGGTATCATCCATGACTGTGTTCACTCTACAGCTACAGGGTCAGCGAGTAATAACAGGCACTGCCTGGCGCAGAAGCCTAAATGATTTACTATCTGAACCTTAACTGAAAAAATTACCAACCCTTTTATTCAAAGAATGGATCTCTATCGATATTGTCTAGAGGCTGCCCTGCTGGATGAAGCCAAGGGGCCAGCAGGATGTCGGGCTTGTCTCATTTCACCTCACTCCCGCATGGAATCTTGGGTCCCCAGCTGTGTTCCTTGCTTTCTTCCCTATTCACTTAACACCAGGTTCATTTTCCTGCACCAGAAGTGTCCCTGGATTGAAAAGTGAAAACAGTTCAGAAAGGAAGACCTGCACACCAAATGCGTGTCTGAATGCTCCCAAAATTTGCCTGTTATACACATCGCTATTCTTGAGGTGTTTTCTCTCTCTTCACAAGAACTGAGAAACTTAATGGCAACTCATATCACACCAAGACCTATCTCAGTCCCGCCACAGACCAAAAGGGTTTTATTTTTCCTGTTCCTCTGTCAGATTTTAAATGGATGTGGTTTCATTCCCCTTCTCATCTAATATTGGAACATCTCAATCTCCAGCGAGATCTCATTTTTAAATGATGTGCTCGTATTTCAAGAGGCCTTTTTCAAGGGGGAAAAATAGCTCCACTCAAGAGAAAGCTCATGGCTGGAAAGCAAGCATATTTATCTCCAGGGATTCAACAAATATTTACTGTGTCCGAGCCCAGATTCATGGGGTCTCGTGTACAGAGGGGGCACGACATCCTCAGAGTCACACAGCCAAGTTAGAGGCCGAACACCTGGGTGTTTTCTTCCCTCTTACAGGGGCTACATACTTCCCATCCCCTTGAGGTGACACACAGAGTGGCTGGAACAAGAATCTCTATCTCAGCTCTGCCGGGATGTAGCACCATCGAGAATAGAAACGATGCCAGATCTTGCCATTCTCTGCTGTACATTTCTCAGTATGCACCCATTTCTTTTGGAAGAAACTCACTCTCTGGACCATGGCTGAAACTCACTCGCTGTGACCTATTTGACTTATTCTTTCCATGGGCCCCTCCTCTTCTGCCACACATGTCCTGTCCTTGGCCTGTACTGTTCCCAGTAGCTACCATCACAGGGTCTAGGCATTTATGCACCGGCCAATGACCTACCCCCACCCTATCAGTCATTTTTTCACTCACCTGTCCCTCCCTGCTCAACACATCAGTTTAAATGGCATGTCCTCCAAGCACCTTCCTTTAACCACTGACTTCTCAGACTAGGTGAACTCTCATAGGTTCCTGTACTATTTGTTCATCATATTGATTGATGAGGGAGCACGAGGCAAGCTGAGGACAAAGCACAAGCTAGCACACTGCACTCCATCCCCCACCCCTACCAGTTGGGATATGTGTGATATTCCTTGGACACTCCCAGCTACCCCAAAACAGGAAAGAACAACAACAACAACAACAACAACAACAACAAAACCAAATGAGAGTCTCCATCAGTTTACAAGTAAGTGGCAATCCCGTCAATGGCATAAAGTCCAGGAACTTCCTACTATCTTAATGTTAATGCTTTGCTAGAGGGAAAAACAACCTTAGCGTGATGATAGCTAGGTGTCCAGTAAGTCTTTGTCCATAAGTCTTTAGCGTGTGAGAGTCTCTTTGGAAACTCCCTCTTGACTTTATCTCCCTGACTCCATCAAAGGGTCACCCCTCCCCAACACTTGCAGTGCTGGTCCTGTCCCCATGCTTCAATAAAATCATCTTTTTGTACCAAATACATCTCTAAGAATTCTTTTGTGGCCATCAGCTCCAAACCCCAAGAACCCCACCATCACCCCAAAACTTCATCACTGATCACATCTGTAATTATTTACCTAAAGAGAGTCTTTCCCATTTCCATTTCCTGAGAGCAGGAAATGAGCTTATCTTTTTGTACATTTCCATATAACCAGTTCCCAGCCCAACGCAGGACATGTACTAGGTGCTTAGCATTCATGCATTAATTAACTAGCCAATACGACCTCCAGGCTCTGGGCAGAAAAGCAGATGTTTTTATTATAAGGGACAATGGGACTGGGGGCAATTTCTTTCTGCCCTCCTTTATGGTAAGATTTTCAAAAGGCTTGTTTAATCCCACAGTCTCCTTGAAGCCCCTGGATTTTGCAGTCAGTATCAAATAAAGTAGATATCCAACACCCTCACTTTGTTCCCAAGCTTATTCCTAAATCTCTTCTCCTAAACCCTCCTTATGACCCAGACCAGCTTCTGATCTCTGAGGTTCTCCTTCTCTTATTTAATTTCTCCCACAAATAGACTTGCCTGGAGATAGTTTTGCCTTTCCCCACCACCAAACAATGGATAGGGCTTCATCCTTCTTAGCTGAAGACGTGATTTGTCCAAGGGCCCAGATCATACTCTGGTTCCCAACAAATGCAGCTGTAAGGATACCACCACCTAGTTATATCCTCCCAGTTTTTCGGGACCCCAGCATTCTGTGATGAGGTTTTGGGGTGATGGTGGGGTGGTCTGCAGCTAACGGCCAAGAAAGAATTCTTGAAGACATCTCTGGTGCAAAAAGGTGATTTTATTAAAGCATGGAGACAGGACCATGGGCAGTAAAAGCTGTATCGGGGTTGTGAAGGATGGCTGGTTTTCAACTACAGAGTGTGCATGTGTGTGTGTGTGGGGGGGGTGGTAAAGACAAATAAGAGGCCTCCAGAAGGACTTGGATGTGCTAAAGAGGACTCCTAAGATTCCTGAGGCCTTGTTATTGTCCAGCTAAGGTTGTTTTCCCTCTAGTAAGGCATTAACATGAGGACGGTAGGGGATTCCTGGAGAAATGTTATACTCTGTATTTGCCTCAAGTTATTTGGCAACGGGCTGCAGGTTTGAGGAAATTTCATTTTACCTGCCATTTCCCTCTTGCCATTTTTCCCCACATCGCTACAGAGGGGTGATGTTGGGGCTCCAGGAAGCTGAGTCTACAGGTTTCTGGAGATAAGGCTATTGAGAAGATTGCCTTTTTCTTGTGATTTACCGAGACATTTGCAAACTGATGGATAGCCCTGTCCTGTACGACTGTGATCTCCATCAGTTAGTCATTTGTTTTCTTTCCTCTCCTTCTTCTTTGGGCAGCCAGGAATGCCTGAGGAATATCACATATCTCCCACAGGGGGGGTGGGAGAGGAGGGGTGTAGTAGCTTATATTTTGCCCTCAGCCTGCCTCAAGCTCCCTCATCACCTCTACCTCTGGAATTTTACACATGCTTTTTCCTCCCACCCTATTCACTCCGTTAACTCATACCCATGCTTAAGACACTAACTCACTCAAACAGGAATCCTTCTGTGACTCATAAGGCCAGGTCAGGCTCCTTTGTTACATCTTCTTTTAACACCATAAAACTGTATTTGTGAAAAATATTTGGAGCCGTTTAAAAGGTTGTATTTGTGAGATTATTCTCATTAATGCCTATCTATTCTAAGCTGTGAACTCTGAAAAGGTTGGAATCATGTCTCTTTTTTTGACTCATTATTACAACCTCAATGTCTGGCACAGAATAATTGCTTAAAGTATTGGGTGAATGAATGAAGATATTATTCAAAATGGGTACATCCTCTTTGAGCCTCTTCCTCCTTTTCTGATGTAAGGAAATGGGCGGGAATGCAGAGAGGATCCCTTTTAGAACTTTCCTGAAACATCTCCCACAGTAGGGAGGGCAAAAAAGGGGTGTGTGCCCCCACTATTATTACCTGTGAGCTTGAACAAGCTACTCCCTGGCTCTGTTCCTCAGTCTCTATCCTTCTAAAATGATTATTAGAATAATAATGCCTCCAATGGTACATTTCTTTATCCACTCATTCATTCACTCATTCATTCAGTAAAGAACATTTCTCAAAGTGCAGTTCTGGGACCAAGTGCATGGGGATCAGCTGAGCCACTTAACAATGCAGATTCCTAGCTCCCATGTGAAGACTACAGGTGACCCTTACGCACCTGTAAGTTGAGAATGGCTATAGTGAGTTGTGATTTTAAAAAGGCATCATGTATAAAGTAGTTTGGGGGCTACTTTACAGCACAGAGCCTGCCACCTGCTCAGTGCCACAGACCAGTCCATCTTTCCATCTTCTTCTCCATCTTCTTCACCCATCTATCTAACCACCTACCTTCCTCCATCTTTTCTAAAGGAATACTTCCATTTCTGCCTCTCATTCCATCCTATTCTTCTTTATTTGCTTTCCCCATCTTATCCTAAATATCATATTCTACCCCAAATCAACAGGAGGCCCGTCCCTGTAGCAAGTGATGAGAGAACTCCAGGAAATGCAGGAGACAAAGATGTGGTCCTCAAGAAGCTTCTAGCAGAGAGAAGAGACCTGGGCCTCTGCACCTATATAAAGATTCATGGACACACGGCAGCCCATGGGCTTCCATCTGTGCAAATGGTCTCTCCTCCCCTCTCCTCTCTTGTCCTCTCCCACAAAGCCTGATTTCAGGCTCACCCAAATGACTTTGTGCTTCTCAAACCTTCCAATCCCACACTTACTTGTCACTTGGAGATAAGCGCAGTCACTCATTCACCACATCGCACCTGTAAATTCAGAACTTCTTCCTCCTCAGGGTAATCACAGGGCAGGATTAATTATGCTAATCAGCCTCTACAGACTGACACAATTAACCAGAGCATGAGATAGCCCCAGAAATCTGTATAGGAGCTACCTACCTGCTGGGTTTAATTTCACCATTCAGCACAGTAATTAAAAGGGAGTGCTATTTTCACCTAAAAAGCACAGAGTTCCATCCTCCGATGGAAGTTGCAGGTTTTCCAGTTGCAGGAATGTCTGGCCACTTTATGCCCCCACCTTGGGACTTGACACTGGACATCTCTTTCTTGGGACAAGGTGCCAGCATTGTAGCCATTTTTTATTCCTTGGTGGTGGTACAAAATGAGGTATTCATGTTTTGATACATTTTAAAATCCCTTTGCTTCCCTTCTCTGCTAACTCTTCTGTATCTTTAAATTTTTTAATATTTTTCTTTACTTAAAAATTAAAAAAGTTGTTGGGGGCCCTGGGTGATTTAGTCGGTTGAGCCTCCGACTTTGGTTCAGGTCATGATCTCACCATTTGTGAGTTTGAGCCCCGGGTTGGTCTCAGTGCTGACAGCTCAGAGCTTGGAGGCTGCTTCGGATTCTGTCTCTCTCTGTCCCTCCCTGACTCACACAATGTCTCTCTCTCAAAAATGAATAAACATTAAAAAAAATAATAATAAATAAAATAAAATAAAATAAAATAATAAAAACTTTATACCAAGCATCCTTAACATGTGTTTCATAGAGTGCTAATTCGCCAAGCTGCTTTGGGAATAGAAGGTGACAACTCATGTTTCAAAAGCTCTCATCTGAATCCACTCTTGAAGAGTCATAAGGCAAATTTTTGTATTAAAGTGCTGAAAGGCCTGTTTCCAAAAACACGTTCAACTAGTTAGCCCAATCTTTTCCAATTTATCTTTCCACAGGTTTTAGTTTTGTTTCTCCCTAAAGGTGACCCTAAGACAAAGACTTGAGAAAAGTTTGCTTATTGAGAGATTTCAGGGAATAGAAGTGAGACAGCGTGAAAAGCAAAGCAGGACAGGGAAGAAAGCCAATGAAGAGTAGTCATGAACTTGTTACTGCTATTGCTGATTGGAGTTTAGTCTTGCTGGGGGACTCCCTAAAGATCCATGTAAAATGCATAGCAGCATTGTCCTGTTGAAGGATAGAAAAGCTTAGACATGTATCTACTGACTTATTCCCTTACTGTTTGAGAGTTGCCCTAAGGGACTACCTTCATGTACTTCTGAGTTGGTCAGTTGACAAGCCTTCCTCAGCTTTGGGAAAAGCGCAATAGAGAGACATCATGACCCTTAATATGGGACAGTGACAATGGGGGATGGAACTGTCCAGCACCGTGGTGCTAAAATCAGGAGGGCTAAAGGGGCATGGCATGGTCATCACGGCACCTGCTACCCCATATAATCCTAAAAAGAATTAGAACTCTAAGTTATTTACATCCAAACCACTGATATTCTATGTGCATAATTTAACAAACACTTGTTGGAAATTATTAGTGCTTTTCTGTTTCACCTCCTCTGCCCCCCACTGGGAATATAAAAGACTACATTTCCAGCCACCTTGCAGGGATTAATGCTGGTCAGTAGCCTAAGAGTAGACTTGTGTATGCCACTTCCAAGCCGAGGCAGTAAGAGTGTCTGTCAAACTTTCCATTTCTCCCTAGACATACTGAGTATGGTATAGAGTGGCACCTACTGAGAAGGCCACAAGAAAGGAGCAGACTGGACTCCTATGTGGCCGTGGGGGGAACTGCCCCAGTGAGCAGATGTGCCATGGATTTGGGGTGAAGAGTAAGTCAGATTTCACCTGTCAATCCACTGGGATTTGAGGCCTTTTTTTTTTTTAATTTTTTAAAGTTTATTTATTCTTGAGAGATAGAGAGAGAGACAGAGCATGAACAGGGGAGGGGGAGACAGAGAGGGAGACAGAGAATCCCAAGCAGGCTCCAGGCTCTGAGCTGTCAGCACAGAGTTCGACATGGGGCTTGAACCCATGAATCACGAGATCATGACCTGAGCCGAAGCCAGACCCTTAACGGACTGAGCCCCCCAGGTGCCCCGAGGCTTTGCTTTTTATCATAGCAAAGCCTAGCTTACCTTGAACAATCCAACTGCCTTGGAGAATATAGCCACAGAGAAGCAAAAGGTGGCTGTAATTTCTAGGATCTTCCTTACAGAGGATATCTAATATGGGTCAGCTAGTGTTGTAGAAAAAGAAAGAAAGAAAGAAAGAAAGGAAGAAAGGAAGAAAGGAAGAAAGAAAGAAAGAAAGAAAGGAAGGAAGAAAGGAAAAACAAGGAGAGGATAAAGAAAGACCGAATTGTTGCCTGTGTTTCTTAGTATAGCTAATAGAGAATCCCAAAGACAAGTGAAGATATCGTCTGGTGAGTGACCCAAGCACTGCATAAAAATGTCTTATTTCTGCAAAATGAGATGGCCCAGAGGGGGCTGTTTGATTTGACTGGAGGAGATATGGACCAAACTCTTCCAAAGCCAAAGGGATCTAGGTGTTCTGTTTCTATGTCATACTCCTGACTCTTTAAATGGGCTCACTGATCCATAAAACATATTCGTGCTGGTCTAGAAATGCGAAAAAGTGAAGCAACATCTCCTACCCTTGTTTATTCCAATTCTAAATTTTTACTATATTATTTAAACTAGCTCTGAAATCTTGACTCTGTAACCCTTGCTCAAGTATTTTTCTGCCCCTCTTTGGGGAATCCAATTACATACAACTTTCACTGTTTGAATTCACCTCAGAGCTCCTGAGTCTCTGTTCATATTTTAAAATTCTCTTATCTGTTTGTATTTCATTTTGGATAGTTTCTATTGCTGTCTTCAAGTCCAGTAGTCTTTTCTGCTGTCATATCTAATCTTCTGTGAATCTTACCTAGTGTTTTTGTTTTTTTTTTAATCTCACACATTGCAGTTTTCATCTCAAGAATGTCACTTGGAGCCTTTTTTATATATTCATTCCATATATCGGTTTAAGTTTTGAATATTTTGAATGCAGTCAGAACGTATTTAACGTTCTTGTATGCTAATTCTAGTATCTGTGCCAGCTCTGGGTCAGTTTTGATTAATTAATTCATCTCCTCGTATGGGTTGTATTTTTCTGCCTGTTAATTTTTTTTATTGGACATCAGGCATTGTGAGTTATGTCTTCTTGGGTGCTGAATATCTATGGATTCCTATAAACATTCTTGAGCTTTCTTATGGGACACAGTTGAGTCCCTTGGAAAAGTTTTATCTTTCAGATCTTGCTTTTTGGATGTTAGGCAGGAACAGAGTAGTGCTCTGCTTTGGACTAATAATTCACCATTGTGAGGCAAGATCCTTCTGTGTATTCAACCCAGTGCCTCATAAATCAGAAGTTGGAAGAGGCACTACTCCCAGCCCTGTGTCAGCAATTAGCACTGGCCACCACTAATCTTTTCAGGAGGTTCCTTCCCTCACATCTGGTAGTTTCTTCACATACATGTGCTAATCAGTGTAGAGCCAAATATTCAAGGGGTACCCCTTTTCAGATCTTGCTATGTTAAAAGAAAAACGCCTTACCTGTTTAAGGTAAGGTAATTTCTGTTACTTGCAACTGAGCATAATCTTGACCTCTCACTCTGTGCCTTCCCTCCGTAGGGAACAGTTTTGGTCTGTACCATTACCCAAACATATAAAACAAAAACAGGTCAGTTCTGCTTGGAGAACTTCCCCACTCCAACTTCTAAAGGGCTAGACAGAATCAATGTGGAAACAGAAACCAAAAGGTGGGAATTTTTTCCATAAAGCTAAGTAATAATTACATCACTGCACTGATCGCATGTGATTTATGTGTCAGGCACTGGGCTAAGTGCTTCACATGAATTATCTCATTTAATTTTCAAAACTGCACTAAAATGTAGAGGTTAATATATATAGTTAACCAATATTTATGGATTATTCGATTTATGGATTAGAACTGTTCTAGGAACGATGGGCGTTGCCATGAATTCTACAAGGTATTTTCCACCCACGGAATTTACATTCTGGTGAAGGAGACATGCAACAATTAAATGAATTAATTAAGTTAAAATACAAGGCTATGAACAGATCTCTGAGGATCATGAAAACATATGATGTGACAAAGGCAGAACATTGGGTTTCCCTAGATCAGATCATTATGGGGGGGTTGTGTCTCTGAGGAGCTGTTTAAGGTGAAATCTGAATGACAAGAGTGGGACAGTCTTGTGAAAATCAGGGCAATGAAGGCAGAGGTTGCTTAAAGAAGAGCAACAACTAAAAGGAAACAAAATGAGCCAGAGTGGCTGGAGGAGGAGAGGGCAAGGCTGGAGGAGATGAGGCTCCAGGCACTGGGAGGAGCCTTCAGGAAAAGTCAGGAACGACTTGGTGAACCAAGGTCAGGAGTTGTTATTCCATTCCAGATGCAGTGGCTGCTAACTGGAAGATTTTTAAGCAAGAGAGTGCTTTGGCTTGATTTATGAATTTACAAAACTCATCTAGATATTCCTGAGTGAGTACATGATAGGGGATGAAGAGGGAATAAAGTAAGGAAGTGAATTAGGAAGGTTTGCAACCATTGAGACGGTGGACAGACTCAGCTTGGATACGGTGACAGTAAAGATGAAGGATGATGGAGAAGAAACTAGAATGTGTCTTGGAGGTAGAGTTTGCAGAGCCCACTCATGGGCTGGCTATGAGCTATGAGAGAGAAGAACCAAGAAATGCTCTTGGGATTCTGGCCAAGGCCTCAGAGAGAAAGAGAGAAAGAGAGAAAGAGAGAAAGAGAGAGAGAGAGGGAGAGAAGGAGAGATTATATATGACAATGATTATATACCTTGCCAAAGGGCATAAGGCTAGACCATAACATTCATTTATAGTGTATTTATTCATTCATTCAACAAATACATGTGAGTTTCAGGAGAATTATGAGTGGCCAAACAGTCATGGTCACTCATGGAATCCACAGGTGCAGAGGAAAAAAGAGTATAAATAATTACACACACATGGCCAGATACACAGAGTATTTGCCTTCATTATTAAAGGGCTTAAAGAATTCTGAAGTTCAAACTCAATCATTATAACCCAAAGCTCATGCTACGGTAGACTGAATTTCCCAGGGTTTGAAAGGAGAAACCCAGGGGTCAGGACTGTTTAGACCCCCTCTGCTATCCTACCTAGCCCACCTTTTTCTTTCTTCACCTGCTTGTTCCTCAGCCACAATCCCTTTTGGATTTTTTTTCTTTTAATCCTTCTCCTGTGCTGTACTGGTAATGATTCCCAGAGTCTTGGCAAACACTCACTGAATACCTACTGTGCATCAGGCTCTGAGCTGGTCACTAGGGAAACAAACATGAGTAATAGATCTTCCTTTCCTCAAGGAGCCCACCGTCTAATTGGAAAACAGAACCAGAACCGATTTTTTAAATTATGTTTATTTTATTTTTGAGAGAGAGAGACACAGAGACAGAGTGCAAGCAGGGGAGGGTCATAAAGAGAGGGAGACACAGAATCCGAAGCAGGCTCCAGGCTCTGAGATGTCAGTACAGAGCCCAAAGCAGGGCTCAAACCCATGAACGGCGAGATTATGACCTGAGCCCAAGTGGGTGCTCAACTGACTGAGCCACCCAGGCATCCCAAGAACTGATTATTTCAATCCAGTATAATTAGTGTCATGATAGCAATAAGCACAGGACACCACTGGAGCACAGGGGAGGGTCCCTTAGACTAGAAAAAAGTACTCAGAAAGCTCTATTAAAGGAAGTGATATAAAGAAGAAGAATGGCACAAAAACAGACACTCAGATCAATGGAACATAAAAGAGAACCCAGAAATGGACCCACAAATGTATGGCCAACTCATCTCTGACAAAGCAGGAAAGAATACCCAATGGAATAATGACAGTCTCTTCAGCAAGTGGTGCTGGGAAAACTGGACAGTCACATGAAGAAAAATGAACCTGGACCACGTTCCTACACCATACACAAAAATAAACTCAAAATGGATGAAAGACCTCAATGTAAGACAGGAAGCCATCAAACTTCTCGAGGAGAAAGCAGACAAAAACCTACCTGACCTTGGCCACAGCAACTTCTTACTCAACACGTCTCTGGAGGCAAGGGAAACAAAAGCAAAAATGAACTATTGGGACCTCATCAAAATAAAAAGCTTCTGCACAGCAAAGGAAACAATCAGCAAAGCTAAAAGGCAACGGACAAAATGGGAGAAGATATATGCAAATGACAGATCAGATAAAGGGTTAGTATTCAAAATCTATAAAGAACTTTTCAAATTCAACACCCAAAAAACAAATAATCCAGTGAAGAAATGGGCAAAAGACATGAACAGACACTTCTCCAAAGAAGACATCCACACGGCCAACTGACACATGAAAAAATGCTCAATGTCACTCACCATCCGGGAAATACAAATCAAAATCATAATGAGATACACCTCACACCTATCAGAATGGCTAACATTAACAACTCCAGCAACAACAGATGTTGGTGAGGGTGCAAACAAAGAGGATCTCTTTTGCACTGCTGGTGGGATGCAAACTAGTGTAGCCACTCTAGAAAACAGTATGGAGTTTCCTTAAAAAATTAAAAATAGAACTACCCTATGACCCAGCAATGGCACTACTAGGTATTTATCCAAGGGATACAGGGATGCTGTTTCGAAGGGACACATGCACCCCAATGTTTATACCAGCACTATCAATAACAGCTAAAGTATGGAAAGAGCCAAAATGTCCATGGATGGATGAGTGGATAAAGAAGATGTGGGATATATATACAATGGAATACTACTCGGCAATCAAAAAGAATGAAATCTTGCCATCTGCCACTACGTGGATGGAACTGGAGGGTATTATGCTAAGCGAAATTAGTCAGAAAAAGACAAATATCATACGACTTCACTCATATGGGGACTTTAAGACACAGAACAGATGAACACAAGGAAAGGGAAGCAAAAATAATATAAAAACAGGGAGCGGGGACAAAACAGAAGAGACTCTTAAATATGGAGAACAAACAGAGGGTTATGGGAGGGGTTGTGGGAGGGGGGATGGGCTAAATGGGTTAGGGGCATTAAGGAATCTACTCCTGAAATCGTTACTGCACTATATGGTAACTAACTTGGATGCAAATTTAAAAAATAAATCAAATCAAATCAAATCAAATCAAATTAAGAAAGAAAGAAAGAAAGAAAGAAAGAAAGAAAGAAAGAAAGAAAGAAAGAATTCTGCCTTGCAAAAAGCAGAGCAAAAAAATTCTAAGGCAGACAGCAGTCCAAGTAAAATCATAGTCTTGCAATAACACGCGAGTGTCAGGACGTGCTCCGACCATAGGTGGAAAGTGAGGAAGCAGATGAGGTTGAGAAGTCTCAGCCTGGCCCCACAGGAAATTCCTTACAAAGCCCCTTTTCCCGAATTCCCTCCTCTCAGTCTCTCTCCCTTCTTTTCCTTTTTCAGAAAAAAAAAAAAGGACTTCCCAATGCAAATTGGAATCTACATTTAAAACACTAGATTCCATTGGTTTTCTTCCCATCTTATTTTCTAAGGACCTGCTGTATTTCTGATCAAGGATCCTCTTTTGTTTGGGAGCGTTTTCATCTGAAATTCTTTCTGTCCCTCTTCCATCCACCTGCCGCCCGCCGCCAGTTTCTTTAACTAAAAAGGGAAACTGCCAGGGGGAACATGTCAGGTTCTTGACAGACTCTACTGTCTGTGTATATTTTAAAACACATAAAAGGGCTTCTAAGTTGAGCAGGGGCATTCCCCAGCTTCCTGGGTTTCTGTTCCAGGGACTGTCGCCCAATTTCACCTCCCAAGGCCCGGAGTTTGGAGGCTCCTTCTGGGAGTTACAGTAATGTTTAGGGAAGCCCCCCTGGGTTAGGCCCTTGAACGGTGTTGCCTCATAGAGACAAATAACGTTGAATTCTTCTGCTGAGTGCTCAAATGATCCTTTTAGCTGTCCAAGGCACACATGAGCACATGGACACACACATCCAATGCACATGTACACGTATATAGGCACATGCATATATTCTCAAGTTCTTCCATTTATTTTCTTTCACACAAATGTGAACTCTTGCAGGATGCTGAGAATTGTGCCCCGTTTTAGGATTCTGGCCCACTGTAATGTGTGTGACAATTCTTTCTGCTCCTGTCCAGCCTGCTGAGTATTTCAGGGAGGATCCCCTATGGTTATTTTGTGTACACAGTTGATTTTACTGCCTTTTATCCCATTTCTGGAGAAACCGCTCAGAGAATTTCAAAATACATTCCTCTTTTCTGTTGTTCTCAGAACCCACGATGACCTATAAGAATTCACAAAAATAGAACTAGTAGAAAGCTTTTTTAAAAGCCAGGGAGACAGACAGATAACTAGATAGACCAGCAGAAAGGGAGAAAATGGGAAGGCACACTAAGAGGAAAAGAGAATATGTAAATATACAACCCATAAAATTGCACCGGAAAACTCGGTTTTTAATTTGCCTTTGAGCTGTCTGAAGACCTGAGGAAAAAAATATTCTTTCAAATCACCGTTGCCTTCCCCAAACAAGAGATCATGGCTGTGGTCAAAAAGATTCATCCTGTAGCCCTCGATTCTGGTCCCGACTTGGACTCCATAGTTCACCCCCTAGAAACCCCGGAACTTCTGGTGCATCTATTCCTGGGTCTGTTAAATGCGGGCACTGAGCTAGAAGTCCATTCCGGGTCTAATACCGAGGACTTTATAAATAACTTACTTATGGTTTAGTAGTTCTGCCCAACAGATTCCAAATTCATCACCCATTTTCTGGGAAAAAGAACCTTCTAGATCCTTAGCCTCCATTTCCCGACTTGAGTACTTCCCAGTCCTGTGCTCCCAGAGATTTGGGGAGGGGAGGGTGTACTGGCTGGACTCAGGCCTCATGAATCCCACTTCTGGGGCTTGGGGACATGCACTTAAGCTGCTTAGGTGATTCTGATGTTCCTCTAGGGCCACTGAGGTTTTAGAGTTCCCTACTGCTGCTGTAACAAATTACCATAAACTCATTGGCTTAAAACAACACAAATTCATTATTTTACAGCTCTGGAGATTTACAAGTCCTAAATTAGTTTCGCTAGGCTAAAACCAAGGTGTCGGCAGGGCCTCCTTCTGGAAGAATTTGGTTCTTTGCCTCTTCCAGCTTCTAGCAGGTGCTCAAATTCTTTGGCTAGTGGCCTGAATCTCTCTTACTCTTTCCGTTGCCACATTTCTATCTGGACTTGGACCCCGGCCCTCCTGCTTCCCTCTTTTAAGGACCCTTGTGATTTGATTGGGCCCACTCAGAGAATCCAGGTTAACCTTTCCATCTCAAGATCCTTAACTGAATCACATTAGCAGAGTCCCGTTTGCCATGGAAGGAAACACATTCACATGTTCTGGGTATGAGGATGTAGACATCACTGGGGGCCATTTTGTAACTGATCACATGGTCCCTTGATTTCATGGGGGCTGAGCAAAGGGGCTCCAAATTCGTGGCTGTGATTTTTCTCTTGTAAAACCCAGTGAACTGACTCTAGGAGATACCACTGGAACATTTGTTAATAACAACATACCCATGAGTACTTGGTCACCATCTACATCGTATGTCACATAGAACTCTCCATTGCATGAATGCGCATATATTCATCTCCGAGGACAGAGTCATGTCTATTAAAATAAGAGGATTTAGGCACAAAACCAACCTGATCAGTCTTTTACCCTGGTCACTTACTTAACTTCTCGGCTCCTCAGTTTCCTCAACTGCGAAATGGGTTCTCACAGCTATTAACCAGCAGTTAGGACTAGAACCCTATGCTCAGCAATTCTGACTCCCAGTTCCTATACTTTGCTTGGTGTGTGTGTGGCCAAAGGGGAACGATGAAAAGGAAGGCAGTTTTCTTTCTTTCCCTCTAATACACCTTAATTTTTGTTGTGAGTCTCAATTCCACCAAACAGACAAAAGCAAAGCTTGGACTATTCAAGATTCTTCCTCCTCTCCTTTCTCAAGGCATTGTGGCTAAGTCCTGGGGCTTCCAGAATGACATCATGAGAAGAAAAGAAGTGGGGTTTTTCTCTGCCATTGTCTATTTGGGCTACCACTCCCTGAGAAGTGTTCTTTCCCTTCTGGTCAAAGCCCTGGCCAGTCCAAGCCTCTGTCACTCTCAGCCTCTCGTGAACATTTCCATGTTCATTTGATTCTGCTTTCTCAGGGCTTGGGGAACAGGGAGATGCCCAGGGGTTCCCCCACCCTGCCAGCATCTCTCTGCTCTCTGCTCTGTGCTCACCACTGAGGAACTCGGGACTCTGTGCATCTATTTCAGGACAAGTGGCCATTTCCATTTAGCCTCTCCTGCTCCCAGATAACAGAGGAGGAGACATTGTAGGGTCTTGCTATTTTTAACCTGGGCTCTTTCTACCACACTAGGCAGGCCATCTTCTGGAACAAACCAAGTCAGACTCCTATCCCAGTTGCTTTATGAGGCTGAGGACAGACCAAGGGGACCCTCAGGACTAGGGCTCCTGCCACTGCTATGATTCCTCTGCTAAAGGAGCTATATGTGTGTCCATCCCGTATACACCTCTCCTTGGCAGTGAAAACTGAGAAGGCAGTTGGAAGGGCTGTAGACAGGATAAAACACTTCTGCTTAATTGCCTGGGGAGGGTCAGAAACGACTCTCTGTTCGGCTTTGTGGAGCTAATTAGTTGGAAAAGCATGTGCTCAGCACATAAACAAGAGCCTTTTTTCCTATAAGCAATTAGAAACGACCCTAACCTTGTTCATTTCAACACACGCCCCACCACAAAGTTGGAAAGACACCAAAGAGTTGGAAAGACACCAAAGTTGGGGCTGGCTACTGCTTTTGTTAATCCTCAAACCTTTGCATTTAAAGACTGATCATTCTTTGTGAAAAGCTTCTCCTCTTTGCTAATCCCCAAATATTCATTTTCAGTGGTTTAGCAGTGAAAACAGCAGACTGGAGCCCTAATTGTGCCATGGAGGTATATCTACCAGGGTTACTACAACCACCTGTCCTTCTCCTCCACCCCCCACTCTCATCACACAGACACTGTTTTCTAATTGATCATTTACATGCTCCTACCCTCTGCCACCCTGTCAACACTATAAGATTAAGTGTCCATCCACCACCGTGGGCTCAGTGCCCTGAACAGTGCCTGGTGCACAGAGGTGCTGAGTAAATCATTGTGGAATAAACCAACGAATGAATGAATGAATGAATGCCTTCCCTGAGATGAAACGTAGAACGTGCCACAGGTCACTGCCGGGGTGTCAGGATCTGCAAATCCGCAAAGCCAAGAACTCGGAGAATGGAAACTGTTTTCCCCCAAGTTGTCTATAAAATTGGATGTCAAAACTGAAGTGGGAAAGAATCCCAAGATGGCAGATCTCTAGTTCTGCACACTTTATTAAATAATCAGGGCCACTATTTATGAAGCACGCACCACATGTAAGCACCGTGATGAAGCACTTTGTGTACCTCCATCCCTCCTCTTGGTACTTGAGTCAGATCTCTTCCATTGTCCCACCAGGTTTACCCCCCTACTACTGCATGGATCCTCTCAACCTCCGCTTCTAGATGGATTCAACCAAAGGGAGGCACCAGCAGAATTAAGGTGGAGGGAAGGAGTGGAGAATGGTCTGAGTATTTCTTTCCTGGGCTCCCTCCCTGCGTGGTCACTATGAGTGAGCTGACGGCATCACCCTGCTGAAGACTCCTGTCTTGAGCCCTGTGCATACCAGTGCCTTCTCTGGGTACCAGTTACCACCTCTTTCTCTTACCTTTTAAGCTCTGGGATGGTTCTGGTTGCCTTCTGTTACTACCCCAGGGGCACTCACTAGGCTTTGTATGTTTCTTTAAGCCCTGTCCACACTTTCTCCATGATAACTGTCCCATGGTGAGGGTTATTAACAGCTCTACTTTATTTTAGTTTTAACTTTTTTTGAGAGAGAGAGCAAGCAGGGGAGAGGAGGAGAGGGAGAAAGAGAATCCCAAGCAGGCTCCATACTCAGCACGGACCCCACTGCAGGGCTCGATCCTACAACCCTGGGATCATGATCTGAGCCAAAATCAAGAGTTAATCACTCAACTGACTGAGTCACCGAGGTGCCCCAGTAGCTCCCTTTTAAAGAGCAGACATTACATCTCAAAGAGATTAAGAGACATGCCCAAGGTCAGAGTCAGCCAGAGCAGATCCTCCAACCTAGGTCTGTGTGACTGTATTGCTGACATGCCCTCTCCCCACCTCTAAGAGAAGAGAGTGGCTTGTGCATCGAGCCGGAGATAGAGCTCACAGAAAGAACTCATAGAAGAATGTTTAGTGGCGGCCAGGAGCAGAATTCTCATTTCGGAACTCTACCTCCGCAGATGGGCACTTAGAGCTTGGCTCCGTGGGTTGGCAGTGGTTCATTGAGAGTTCAAACCCCATCACAGACACGTGTGGGTGAATAAGTGGCAGGGTCTTTGGTTCTTCCAAGTGCCTGATACAGGCGTGCAGATGCGTGGGGGTGTGAACAAGAGAGCCTCGAGTGTAGTTCCCTCTTGGATACAGCCTATAAATATGTATGTTGGGTCCCATGAATCATTTAGTGCTGGGTTGGTTGCATTTTTATGCTTTCAGGGATGGTTTGACTGACTCAGAGATGTTGGCAAGCACGCCCGAGGCCAGAGTGGAACCAAAGGCTTGGCAGAATTTGGAAGAAGACCAGGTATTTGATTTCAGAGCGATAAAGGTTTGGGAAATTGCACAACTTGCAGAATTGTTTTCACCACTGATTACCACAGTGCCTTTGAGCAAAGTCACCTCACTTCTCTGAAACTCAGTTTCCAAGTCAGCAAAGTGGGAGTAAGAGCTGAATGAAATGTGTGCATATCAAGCGCCAGAGCAAGACTCAGAACAGACATACGTAGGTGTCAATCACCCCTCTTCTCATTCTCAGTTTGCTCCAGCCTGCAGCCAAATCTGAGTGCCCAACACACTAACAGTCAGGCCTCAGAGATGAACAACTGGTAATGGGTAAACGAGGCCTCTCTGGTTCTATGGAAAGCTCCTGAACGGCAGGTGTATCTGTCAAGTCACACTGGAATAACAACACTTCACTCCTTGGTCTTGTACCATAGACCCTCCTCGCCCCCAAGCTGAGTATCTGCCTAGACATCCTTTATCATCTGTCTTCACTCCATCCAAAGGGCTATCCTAGAAGCTGCCACATTAGAAAAATGTTACCCCACTCCTGAACAGAGTTGACTCTACGTGGACCATGGATAAGCATCTAATCCAGTCAGATCCCTTCCCCAAGAACTGGGGATCTGGAAGGGAGCAAGAAATCCCATCTATCTTCAGAACTGTAAAATGGTAAAGTGTAAGAGGTCTTGGTAAGAACTGGAGAAGACCAGTTTTGGGGAGAGAGAAAGGGAATGACCACTCAGAAAGGAGGTGGAATGAGAGAGGGGGTCATATTAAGAGTATTCAATGCTGGGTTCCAGTTGGACCTGAGGCCCAGTCACATTGCTCTCTGAGCTGCCCTGGGTCATTCCAATACTTCATTTTTCTGAAACTCATTGGATTTCTGAACCTCACTGGATCACTTGCAACCAGGAGTCAATGCCCAGGTAGCAGACTGACATCTATTAATTTGGTTTACAATTTTTTTATGTTGAAATAATTTAAGACTTACTGCCAAGTGAGTTTTCCTCCACTGCTTTGAATTTGCCCATTTATAAAATGAGGAGAATTATTTTCTGGAACTGTCTTTTTTTTTTTTTTTTTAACAAGATGTGACAATGATAATATCAGACTGTCAGAGAAGGTAACATAGGGTTAACTGTTATTTCAAACAGGTTGTAAGATATTGTCTGGTTTTCACCATCTGGAGGAGGGAAATGTGGGTTCCCATTTTTCTTTAATTATTAAGTAAGCCCTTTTCAACTTTTAGCAGTGAAAGACATCCTAAACCCAAAGGCTATATTGTTGCAACACCTGTATTCAAATTCAGGTTCAACTAATTTGTAGTAAGTGCTTATGTGAATACTTTCAGTGAAGTAAGTTCATTGAAACTTAAAATAACTCTGAAAAAGAGATTTCATTGTCTCCATTTTATAGATAAGGAAACCAAAACAGATACATTAGATTTGTTCATAGATGGTAGAGTCAGGATTTGAACTCAGTTCTCTTTGTTGTATACCATGGTTCTCCCCTCTACAAAGATGCTACTGGGAATCTATCAGAGAGGATGATGATGATGGGGCTCCTGAGTGGCTCCATTGGTTAAGCGTCTGACTTTGGCTCAGGTCATGATCTTGTGATTCAAAAGTTTGAGCCCTGCATCAGGCTCTGTGCCGACAGCTCGGAGCCTGGAACCTGGTTCCGATTCTGTGTCTCCCTCTCTCTCTGCCCCTCCCCACTTGCACTCTGTCTCTCACTCTCAAAAATAAATAAACATTAAAAAATTTTTTAAGATGATGATGGTGACAGGAGCCATAAAAGTAATATTTGCAAACATTGATTGCCTTGCTGTGTGACAGATACTATCCTAATACTTAAAGGAATAACTTCATTTCTTTTTTTTTTTTAATATTTGAGAGAGAGAGAGAGAGAGAGTGTGAGTGAGAGTGAGCAAGAGTGAGCAAGCAGGGGAGGGACAGAGGGAGACACAGAATCCAAAGCGGGCTCCAGGCTCCAAGCTCTCAGCACAGAGCCCCACCTGGGGCTCGAACTCACAAACTGTGAGATCATGACCTGCGCTGAAGTCGGATGTTCAACCGACTGAATCACCCAGGTGCCCCTCATTATTTATTTATTTATTTATTTTTTTTATTTTTTTTTCCTCATTAATTTTTTAGAGTCCTTGTGAAACAAAGCTCTTTATCATCCCCAAATTTGAGGACAGTGAGGCTAACAAGGGTTAAGCAACCTGTTGGGATCGAACAGCTTATTCGTGCCAGGGTTGGGATTTTACACCAGAGCTAGCGGCATGTGGAATCACATATCTGGCTATTTTGGATTCCAGACCCCACTTTTGGCCCTACCCATCTCACCCCTCCTCCACTGAGAAGGAAGAACAAAGAAAAACGTCTCCTCCTCAGAGCAAGGTCCTCAGCATCCGTGTCACCATGACAACGAGGCCTAGTCAATTTCCTTACAAGGAAGGGAAAAGCAAAAGTCAAACAGAGCTTCCGAGGGAACATTCTGTGGGCAAACACTGGGGCCAGTGTGCTCGGGCCTCTGTGTTCTCATTTAAATAGGGTGAATCACTCCTGGAATTAGAGCTGGGAGGTGGGCCAGTTTCCTAAATAGGTATGGTTAATGGTGCTCTTGGAGAGCCTTCGGGTCACTTTGAAAATTAATCCTTTTTCCTTCAGAATCTGAGCTCATAAATGAGCAGATTAGAAACCAAAGGGCAGAAACAAATGAGAGTTCCTGGCAGGGGATTTGAGAGCATCACAGCTTTCTTCCTAGGCTGACATCATCTTGTCTCACCTCTTCTGCCCATCCTCCGCCAAGGTCTAGTCTGTTTGAAGACTGCCAACTCCCAAAAGAATGTACACTCCAAAGAGTCAGGGTCCATGTTAAGCTGGTCACCACTGCCCGCTCAATGCCTAGCACAGTGCCTGACTCATAGTGGGCACTCCCTAATTCCTGATCAATGAATTGATTAATTAAAGAAAACACAAGCAATGATTGGGTTGAGGGAGAATGCCTTTGTTCCAATATTAGAAAATTCAAAGCAGAATGTTCTGACCTCTCTAGGAGGTGACATTTGAGTTGAGATTTGAATGACAAGAAGTGGCAAGTTATAGGACTATGAATAAAGAGAATTCCAGGCAAAAGAAACAGCACATTCTGAGGTGGGAAGGAGCCCATTTGAGACACAGCCAGAGACCTGTGGGGTTAGCGAGAAATAGGGTTGGATGGAATGAGAAGCCAGAAAGTTGAAGAGACAGCAAGGGTCAGCTCCTGTAGTGAGGGTCTGGAAGGGAAATTTTATTCTAAGTGCGATGTGAAGCCATCGAGGGGTTTTAAACAAAAAAGACAAAGAAAAAAAAAATACATGTCACTCACTCGGTGTCCCCAAAGCTGGGTATATAACAGGTGCTCAGAAGTTGGATGAATGAGCTGAGATAATGCATATAAAGTGCTTTTTAAACAATGAAGAGTTTCAGAAATGACAGTCATCATCATTTGGAGGAGAATAAGACACTGCCCCCAGTACCATTCTCTTAGATCACAAAGCAATTACAGACTTCTGGGTAATGAGGGTGGAAATCGAGAGACACCTGCTGTTTGCAGAACTTCCTTTCTGTTAAAATGATTTCAAGCCACACCCAAATACATGGTTGCAAAAGCACTGGCCAGACCCCAGAAGAATTTCCATGAAGAATTCACTCTTGCCCATCTGAGACCAAACAACAAGATCAAGGAAAAAAAAAAAAAAAGGTAATAGATTTTCCCTAACCCTGACATTTGAGACACACGGGGCCCCAATATGCAGGAGGGACATTCTGATGAGGTCATGACTCCATCATTGACCTGTATCACCCCAACACTGCCTTTTCTATTATATTCTCTTAGGGGCCATGGTGGCTGGAATTGCATATGGGGCAGGAAGCAAAGAGAAAGCACAGAAGTTGTTTACTGCCACTTGGGACATAAGATCTGAGCTCTGGAGTGAGAGGAGTCAGGGAGGGAGACATGGGTAGGAACAGTGAGCTGCGGGCAATGCTTAATGCGCTGCTTCTGTCAAGGTAAGGGCTACATACCATATTCAACAGTCCGTGCACAACTTCCCACCGCAACGTCAGTGGAGCAGAGACTTTTCTTCGCCCACACTCAATATACAGCTTCATCAACATGGTTGGCAACAGGGTGCATTTGTCAGCTGTCCAGCAAAAGGGCTGAGGGAGCAAGGTCCAACAGGACCCAGGTAGACAGTCAGGGATAGAGAGGAAAATTCACCCCCACTGTCGATCAGCACACTCCAGGCCTACCTAAGCCTCTCTTCATTTCTGAGAAAATGGAAGACGCATAAAAACCCAACAATGTGGCACCAATGAAACAAGTTCCTATCACAAAACACATGGAACATTGCACTCAAAATGCATAGAAAGTGCACAAATTTTAGAAAGATTTACTGAATAAGAAAAGAAAATTTAAAAAAGCATCTGGTATGCTCTCGATAAAATTCAAGGCAACATGAGCTTATAGGGAAATGCCTATATAAAGTGAAGTACATCCATATGGTAGAATATCATTCAGCCATTAAAAACCATGTTTTCAAAGACTAAATAATAACATGGGAGAAATGCTACAATCTAATGCTATATTTTAAAAATGGGATTTAAAAACAGTGAATGCCAAAGAAGCCCAATCTGTACCTGAATGTTCATAGCAGCTTTATTCATAATAGGAGAAAACTGGAAAAAACTCAGATGTCCTTCAATGGGTAGGTGGTTATACCAAACTCTGGTCCATCCATGCATTAATACATGCAACATCCTGGATGGATCTCAAGGGCATTATGCAGAGTAAAATGAATCAATCCCAAAAGGCTGTATCTGTATGATTCCATGTAGGATGTAACATTCTTGAAATGACAAAACTATAGACATGGAAGCAGATTAGTGTTTGCCAAGGGACAAAGATGGGGTGCAGGGGTGAACAGAAGGAGACAGTATAAGGGAGATAGTATAAGGGAGTTCCTTTTTGGTTCCATGAATATATACAGGGGATAACAGTGCACAGAATACATACACAAATACACACGCAAATAAATTCATGTAAAAAAATGGTGAAAAGTTAATAAGATCAATTGTCTAGGAAATAGTATTTTACCAATGTCAACTTCCTAGGGTTGACACTATGGTTAAGTCCTACAAGAGGACACCAGTGTGGGGAAGAAGGATGAAGGGTTCATGGGATTCTACTTGAATCTATAATCATTTGAAAATAAAAGCTTAAAAATGTATACTAAAGAAATACAAATTTTGACTAAAAGGAAATAGTCCATTATATTAGCAGTGATTTTTTTTTTCTGGCCAATGGAACAAATGGTCATTTTTATATTCTGTATACTTTTCTGTATTTCTAAACATTTGGCAGAAAATATATATTACTTTTAGAATCTGAAAAGGACTTATTAATTCAAAGTTTAGTGATGGGAATAAAATATTTGATTGATGAAGCATATCCAAGGGAAAAAAATATATATGATAATGTTATAAAAAGGAATTGGGTGAGGGGCGTCTGGGTGGCTCCGTCAGTTAAGCGTCTGACTTTAGCTCAGGGCATGATCTCACCGTTCATGAGTTCAAGCCCCTCATCAGGCTCTGTGCTGACAGCTCGGAGCCTGGACCCTGCTTTGGATTCTGTGTCTCCCCCCCTCTCTCTCTGCCCCTCCCCTGCTGTCTCTCTCTCTGTCCCTCTCTCTCAAAAATAAATAAACATTAAAAAGGGGGGGTTGGGTGAAAGAAGAGAGAAAAAAAGTTCTGGTAAGATACAGCAATCTTGCAAGGAAATACAAAATGTTGCTGCAAAATTAAACCATACACTAAAAGCAGGGCAGAAGACTAGAGAAGCTAACCAGTGATGTGTTACACAAACAAAACAGGTTCAGAATGTAGCGTAACGGAACAAAGAAATGAAAGAGTAAGAGATAAGATGACAGATGTTAGGACCAAGCACAGAGATTCATCATACCACTACATGAGGTTTCCAAAAAAGCAATCATGAAAGAACAGAACAAAAGCAATAATAAGATAAAATAACAAAAAAGATAAAACAAAACACCTTCCAGATTTATGAATGACCCGAGTCTCTAACTCTAATAAACACACAAGGACACCATCTAGGAAATAATACGATAAAGTTTTAGAATCTCAAGGACACATTCTTAAAATCCTATATGTAGCCAGGCAGAACAACAAAACAAAACAGCTTAAAAATGGTTTACCTAGAAAGACTGAAACATCAAACTGGTCTCAAACTTTTATTCCATATCATCAAGATTTGAGAAAGAGAGATTATGACCCAATAATCTGCACTAAATCTCCAAGTTGTTATTAGTGTATGAGGCAATGATAAAATCATCCTAGTAAGCAACAGTTGGCATTTGAAAAGGTTGGCACTCATTAAATTACCAACAAAAGCTTAATGCAACTAGAAACAGATTAAAGTCCTTCAACACAATTTTTAATTGTCTAAAGTCAATGGTCACCATCATATAAGGAGATAGTTCCATTAATATTAAGACTAGCAGGCTTTTATTTATTAATGTGCTAGATAGTTTAGTCTAGCCAATGGGTCATGGGAAATAAAAGAGTAAGGAAATTCATTGCTTCTTCCGTACGATAGAAGTGACTACTTAGAAAAAAAAAATGGCTGAAAAAAAAGGAAATAATAATTATGTTTTGTAGGTAATGAGTTGCAAAATCAGTATGTCTACATTTTTCCTATATATGAAACAAAGGAATTAGAAAATATAGAGAAAAGAAGATTTACAGTAGCAATAATTAACACAAAAAAGAAAACACTGGAATAAATGGTCAACACACACGCATGCACACACACACACACACACACACACACACACACACAAGCAATCATAGCTGGAGGTTATACATGAAGATCTGAAGAGCTCAAAATGCCATTTTCCTGAATAGGAAAACTTAATATTATTAATACTAATAATTATTAAAATATCACTTCTTCTAAGATCCACTAACACATCTAATTCAAGGTAAATCAAGATTCTGAAAGGGATTGTTTCATAATTTCATAAAACTATTCTAAAATTTATTTGAAAATATAAATGGATAAGACTGACCAAGATATTTGGGGAAGACATGGGAGAGACAACATTGAGGGCATCTTGTCCTGCTGGATATTAAAATTCTAAGATACTATGGGGGGAATTCTGGGGGGGGGGGGTCAGTCAGTTGAGCATCTGACTTTGACTCAGGTCATGATCTTACAGTTTGTGGGTTCGAACCCATGCCAGGCTTTGTGCTGATGGTGCAGAGTCTGCTTCAGATCCTCTCTCTCCCTTTTTCTCCCATCCCCCCTCAAAAATAAATAAACATTAAAAAAATGTTTTAAATAGCTATACAATTATAAAACAAGATACTCTATGACATAGCAATATAAGATACTTAGTGCTGGACAATTAATGACCTATTTATTATGAAGAAAAACAAGTCCTAAGATGACAACAAACACCAAAATCAATCCTAAGCAAATTAAAATATTAAATGAAAATATGTATTAAAAAATCATTAAAAGGTGTAGATATTTATTTTATGTCTGAAAAGTAAGAAATTTGTAAGCAGAAGCAAATTAGTAAGCACTCAACCAAGTCCATAACTTAAACTATAAACAAAGCAAAACAGCAAATGAAAAATAGATCAGGTCAATTTGGTATGCTTAGCATTTGAATCCATTAAAACTAAGAAAAATTTGGTGGATAAAATGGCAAAAGGATGCGTATGAACAATTCAGAACAAAAGAAGCTCAAATGACAAACTGATGAAAAATGATCAGGATTGCTACTATTTAGGTAAACACAAAACGAAAATCTAAGTTGCTTTTTTCCTATCAAAAAAGAGAAGTTTCACAGTACCATTACTCGATGTTGATGCAGATTCAGGGACTTGGTCAACTGTATATACAGCGAGTGGTGAGGCAAAGTGGAATAAACTTTGCAGTAAACAAGTTGGAAACCAGTTCGAAAGGTCTTAAAAACATTCAGTCTCCCTGGCCCTGTAACTCTTCCAGAAATCTACCTGCAGAAAAGACTCATGGATTTATGCTCCAGGACACCCAAAATAGTCAGTCAGGTGAAAGATATCTACTAGAATTTTACTACTTGGCCACTCCAGGGACAGGGGAGAGACCTGTCTGGTTGGTGACCTTGGGAGGAGACTCTGGGTCTGAGCATTGCTGCCTTCTCTTCTCTCCTCCGTTCAGGTGGGATTTGTCTCCCCACAGGGAGGATGCCTTTTGGTTTCTTCTGACCTTTGTTAAGAGCCCTGCCCAAGAGGAGGCCTGAGGTTTGCAAGAACTGCCTGTGTCTGCCTGAGTAAGCCTGACACATTGTAGAGATAGAGAGAGAGATATAGGGGGAGAGAGATGATAGATAGATAGATAGATAGATAGATAGTAGGTAGATAATAGATGATAGATTAGATAGATAGATAGATAGAAAGAAAGAAAGAAAGAAAGAAAGAAAGAAAGAAAGATAATCCAGCCATAAAAAAGGAAATCCTGCCATATGCAACAACAGGGACCGACCTTGAAGGCATTAAGCTCAGTGAAATAAGTCAGACAGGAAGACAACTCCCAAATGATCTCACTTATGTGCAGAATCTGAAAGCACTGAACTCAAAGAAACAGAGAACAGGTTGGTGTTTGCCAGGAGCTGGGGACTGGGACAAGACGAGGATGTCTGTCAAAGGGTACAAACTTCCAGTTAAAAGCTGCATAACTCGGGGTGCGTGGGTGGCTCAGTTGGTTGAGCGTCTGACTCTTGATTTCGGCTCAGGTCATGATCTCATGGTTCATGAGTTTGAGCCCTGCATTGGACTCTGCAAGGTCACCATAGAGCCTGCTTGTGATTCTCTCTCTCCTCTCTCTGGCCCTCCCTCTCCCTCCCTCCCTCTCTCTTCCTCTCTCTCTCAATAAATAAACTTTAAAAAAGCTGCGTTAAGTGCTGAGGATCTAACACACAGCATGGTGACAACATGTTGAACAGTCAATACTATGTTGTATATTGGAAAGTTGCTAAGAGAATACATCTTAAGAGTTCTCACAACACACACAAAATGGCAACTGAGGTGGGGGATGTGTTAACTAACCTTACTGTAATCATTTCACAATATACACATGCATCACGTGATCTCGTGATACACCTTAAATTTTTACAATGTTATATGTCAACGATATCTCAGTAGAGTCAGAAAAAATATTCTTGAGTGTGTGATGTCAGGGGGTCCTTTGTTGCCTCACCCTAAGCCACGTCCTCCAAATTAGTAACCATCAGGAGCCAAGGTGACAGTTGGGTCTGCACCTGCCCTAACTCCCTGTGTGTAGAACCCTTAGTTGGCTTAGAAGTTGGGTGGGACCAAGAAAGGTGCTGTCCATTAACACCCCTCTCAAGCCCCAATTCAATGTAGGTTATAGCCATGTACCAGAAACAGGACACCATAGTTATCATAAGTGAGAGAACTCCATATTACTTTCTCTCTAGGATGGAATATCATATGGACTGTAAACATCATACATCAAGAAAAAGGTGGACACTATTCAAGCCTGAACTGGAGAAAGCATGTAACAAAAATAGTGCATAAACCAAACATACACATAATTGTGATCATAAACAAATTGTGATACCTGGTGGGAGAGACCAGTAGAAAGTACTTCCAAGTGCCAGCATTTATCTATAGGTGCTGAAGCCATGGCTGATTCTTATTTTCTCCCTGTCTGCCTCTTGTATTATATAAATTCCCCACAATATGTTTGAATTGCTTTTATAATCAGGAAAAAAAATCCATGTTATTTTTGAAGAAAGCAGCATCTTAGAGGTCACAGTGACGACACGATTTGTCCTCTGCACGTCAGGAAGAACAAACTCTGATTTGGGCCCAGAGCACTTTGAACACATGAGGACAAACCCACCAAAGGTTTATTCTGAGACAATGCAGTGCACCTGCTCTCAGTCAGGGCATCTGACGACTCTGAGACCTTGTGCGCCCGCACGGGGTCTGTGCATCCATCCGTGTCCGGACACATGCCAAGAGCAATGAGTGAGCAGGGCTCTGCACCCAGTGTCACACATGCAGCCTGCAGGGGTTCGGTCCTCACATCAAAGGAGTGAGGCATGGCAGGAAGGCAGACATGCAAACAGACTGAGGGGTGTGGCCCACTAGATGCTGTGCTCAAGATGTGCACACAGCCCTGTAAGGAAAATGCAGGAATTAGCATCAAGTCTCCCTGGGATATTCAGGGAAGGAAACATTTGGTCTGGGTCTTTAAGGATGACGAAGAACCAGGTGGATGGGCCAGGTGGGCAGGGTTATTCCAGGCGCAGTAACATGAGGGGGAAAAAGAGCAAGAGACAGATGATAGACAGACAGACAGACACACACACACACACATGTACACAGAAGAATATATATAGCTATTGGTATCCTAAAAATTCTACATTTGATGGGAGGGTGTACCAGCTATGGTTCTTTGGTCATAGACCACAGAAACTGACTCTAACTAAGGGAGAGAGGGAACTTGCTGGAAGAATGTAGAACAGCTCTAGGAATCACTTAAGTTGAAAGCCGAGGCTCAGAAAGTGCACCCCCAGGAAGCTTTAGAACAACTCTTCTGGAAGCTGCAACAGGTTCGCTCATGGGGAGTCCACTGTTTCACTGAAGACTAAAACCCAGGGAGAGAGCTTTTGTGGGGTCACATGTAAGTCATGTAGCTCCTGGAGTTTTATGAGGAGTCCCATAATTGAGATAAAACAATGTCAGGCCTAGGCACTCAATAAATTTTATCTTCTTCCCTTCCTTCCAGGAGCCAAACTGTGGTAAGACCAACACGTAAGGCTTCATTGAGATGGACTCAACAAGATAGACTCAACAACCTGAAGGCACGCATTTATGTGCCATTTGGCTGAAAATGACCGCAACCAACTGATTCCCTTCCCTGAGATTTCCAAGACCCTTGCAGTCCCGAGGCAGGAAGTGGCCCCATATGGAAAACTCAAGCCAACATTGCTCTTCAAGCTGCTAAGAACACTGCTCCAAGCCAAATCCAAAAATAATCCCATTAGTCACATTCGAAGTGCTAAGCAGAAACAAAAAGAAATCAAAATTAATTTCAGTACCTACAATGACAGCAGCAATTAAGGTGACAAGATTATGGAAATCATCAGCATCTCCCGAGATCTTTGCCTGAGGGGGGGAATATCCAGTAACACAGCAGGACTGAGAGCTAGAGGGACTTGGGTTGTGGTCTGATGAAACACTGTTCGCCACATATGGGCCCCCAGCCCTCAAGGATTCTTCTCCAAATAATAATAATGTCTTCTCTACATACTATGTGCCATGGTCATTAGGTGATTACCTCTAGTTTTCCCGCCAGCCCTACAAGAGGGGTTACTGCTCTTATCTTACAGATGAAGAAACTGAGTCACAGAAAATTTCAATAAATTGCCCAAGCACACACAGATGGAAAGTAGCAGAACCAAGACTGGCGAGGACCATCCCACTGCCCTATCATTTTAGATAACATTTCAGATAACCAGATAAAGTCTGTCTGATCCCCCAGGCTTCTGCATATGTGCTCCATTCCTGTGCTAGGAATTGAAGGAAGACAACTAGATAGAGTTTGGGTGTTCTGCAAGTTGCCCATTTCCCTCTTTCTGCCTTCCAGTTTGTGTTGCTGAGAGTGGCTGCTAAAGGACCCCTGCGTGGTCATCCGAAAAAGGCCCAAGCACAAGAGAAGAGCATCTTGTTCTGAAATCTCAGGGGAGATAAATTGCATCTTGCTGTGCAGAATGTCAAAAACAATCATTAAAGTCAAGTGGACCTGGCATAAGGGAGTCCAGGCAGCAGTGAAAAGCTCTTTGTGGCTCTGTCCCCTGGTCCGCTCTCCCGGGAACAGTGCCCTTCTGGGTACTTTATATACCCTTATTGATCACCTCCGTGGAGGCCTGGGTAATGGAGAAAGCAAGGTGGCCAGGATTGCTTTTATCAGGATAACAATGAGTGGCTGTTCTGGCCTAATTACATCGCTCAGTCCAATTTGGGGCAAATTTGAAGGCTTTTAGAGCAAAGAAGCAGGAGCAGTTACCAAGTGTCTTCATGTGTATGGGAGAGGGTAGATCAATGCCAACAATGACCATAATTATAAGACAGTAACACCACCCACCACTAAACTGTGCTGTGCTCTCCAGTCGACAGTACCCCTCCAGGGAACATATTTTCATTTCTGAACCAGCAGTCCTGTTTCCTGAGGGTCAGGAGAGGAACGCAGAGGAGTCAGAACCGGTTTGAGGAAGTTGGGGGGATTTTTTTAGCTTCATCCTCCTGTGCTGAAATCTCCCGCAGCGCAAGCTTGTCTTCACAAAGCGTGCCAAGGCCCAGGATGAAGGATTGTGGGGCAAGCTGAGGTCAAAGGGCAGGCTAACAGCACCGCCCCCTCCAGGTGGGACATGTAGGATATTCCTCGGACACTCCCGGCTACCCCCCAAAAATGAGAAAGGACAAAAAACAAATGGTTACACTGATAAGAGTCTCCTCTGGTTTACCAGAAAAAGGCAATCCCATCAACATCCTCAAGTGCAGGAACTTCCTACCGTCTTCATGTTAACACTTTGCTAGAGGGAAAAACAACCTTAGTTTGACAATAACTAGGCGTCCAGTAATCTGTGAGTCTTTAGCATATGAAAGTTTCTTTGGAAACTTGCATTTTGACTTGACCTCCCCCAAGTCCATGGTATATAACTAGCCATTCTACACAACCTCATGGCATCTCTTCCAGCCTACCAGTCGGGTCCCCGTGCTTTAATAAAATCACCTTTTTGCACCAAAAACTTTTTCAAGAACTCTTTCTTGGCTGTCAGCTCTGAACCCCACAAACCCCACCATCACCCCAAAACTTCATCAGCCTGGGTCTGTATCTATTGTAGAAAGCCTTGTCCCCTACATCTGTTGGTGGGGGTAGCATTTAATCCCTAATTTCCAAAGACATTTGTTGTTCTTTTTTGACGATACTTAGGACAAGGTCTCTGACCCTGGCCCACTAGCCAGCTGTTTAATGACCCAAGTCATCTGTCAATGGATCTAAGTCCCTCTCAGAGACACACAGGCTTTTGGTAAGAAGAATATGGTAGATTAGCCGGTACTTTCAAAGACTCGACTAAGACTCAGATAAAACAAGAGGCAAATAAGGAGATATTAGATCATTAAAGCCATTCTGCCTTAAATAACTATCAATTCCCATGGGTGAGGGAGAGACTAGAGATTCATGAAATTCTTTTTCCATTCATTCATTCATGCCTGCGTGCATGTATTCACTCAATACTTACGTACTGAGCACCTACTAGGTACCAGGCACTGTTCAAGGGCTTGGGGAAGTTTTTGTACAACAACAACAAAACCCCAAAGATCTCTGGTTGGGTGGTTTACCTTCTAAGGTTTGAAGGAGGAGATGTTCATAAAGCAGGAAGTATAAGGAAAAGGATAATGATACAGTATGACTGGCAGTGACAAGTGCAGTGCAAACAAAGGGAAAGCAAGTATCCAGAGGGAATGGGATGAGGAGGAAGGAGTTAACATTTTAAATAGGATGGTATAGTGGAAGACGTAACTTGGAGGGAACAGTCAATGGGAAAATCTTACGGTGGCAGTGTGCTTGGCTCGATTAAACAAAAACAAAGAACACATTGGGGTCAGAGAGCTTTTAAGGGTGGAGACTGGACCATCTCAGACCATGTAAGCCATTTTAAACATGTGGAAGAGGAGCCTGGTGGGGAGGCAAGTGGTGGTGGGGTGGGGGCTCAGTTGGTTAAGTGTCCGATTCTGGATTTCAGCTCAGATCATGATCTCACAATTGATGAGTTTACGCCCCACAAGATTGAACCCCTTGAGACTGAGCCCTGCACTGACAGTGCAGAGCCTGCCTGGGATTCCCTCTCTCTCTCTCTGCACCCCCCCCCAGAATAAAAAAATAAATAAAAATCTGGCAGAGGAATTGCACATGTACATTTTAGGCACTCTCTGCTGTTCTATATGAGGTAGGCCATGGTGATGATGGTGATGATGATAATCCCCATGTCAGTGATGAAAACAATGAGGGTCAGAGAGGGGAAGTAACTTTCCCAAGGTCAAGGTCACCCAAATGGGAAAGAACACAGCCAGGATCCTAGTAGGAAGTAGCCGAGCTGATATGATTAAAGGGATTTTGTGCCCACAGATGTTTTCCCTGTAGAACCTCCAACTGGGCTAAGCATGTCCCTCTTTATTCTTCTCCTTCTAGCAATAGGCTTCTCTGGGGTAATGGTTCTTTAACAACAGTGTACTAAGAATCACCTGAAGCTTGGGGCACCTGGGTGGCTCAGCCCATTAAGCAACTGACTCTTAATTTCAGCTCAGGTCATGATCCCATGGTTCATGGGATTGAGCCTTGAGTCAGGCTCTATGCTGACAGCTCAAAGCCTGCTTGGGATTCTCTCTCTCCCTCTCTCTGCCCCTCCCCAACTTGCACACGTGCATAGGTGCATGCTCTCTCTACCCCCTCTCAAAATAATAAACATTAAAAGAAAAAAAAGAATCACCGCCCCCAGTCTCATCCTGATTCAAGACATCTGAAAGACCCAGGAATCTATGTTTTAAATAAGTAACTAGGTGATCTCAAGGTCAGAGGATCCAGGACCAGAACGAGGTGTTTTGAGAAACCCCACTATTAGTGCCAAAAACCTGACTGTGGGTGAATTTCCCACATGTTTCCTTCCAGGCCAGGGAATCAAACATAATGAGAAGAGACCACTGTAGGGAGCCTACCAGCTCTGTAACAGGCTGAGTGTATTCCTGTGTCTGAAACACCCCTCACCAGGGGCCAGAGCAGCAAACAAGATTGTGCTCATGTCTGGCTGTTGGAAGGCTAGAAATAAGATGTGCTTCCTGGTACGTGTGGCCTGGCTCAAGAAGAAGTCATCTTCAAAGCTGTTTGTTTCTCAGGTGTCCAGAATATTTTAATGATGTTTGTTCTTTTCTGATTGCAAATATAATTAATTAATGCATGCTTATGGTAGAAATTACCACTATGTATAATGAAAAAAAAGACCATTGCTTTTAGTTCCCACTCTTCCAGGATAACCACTGATGAATTTTGTATCTTTCTATCTTATGTTTTTTAATTGTCTTCCTCCCTCCCCACCCCACCTTGCCCCTGTCTCTCTTCGTTTCTGTCTCTCTCCTAATCTCTCTGAACCGTTTTTTCCTTCTCTGTCATATGGGGATAAAAATACCTACCTTTCAGGATTATGTAATGGATGCTTAATAAATTACTCTACACCTACTAGTATTCAACTTTGATTGTGTTTATTTTCTTCCTCTTGACATTCCATAATGAATATTTTCCATGTGTCATTAATTACTTTTCAAAAACATGACTTTTAATGGCTGCATAATACAACATCATTTAATGAACCACATAATTTATTTAACTATTCTTTTACTGAGCTTTGAAATGTTTTCTAATAGTTGTCTATTAGAAATTTTTCAATTAGAAGTAACACTGACTGTTTAAATCTTCTACTTACCTGCTTTCCTTAGGATAGACTTCCAGAACAGGAATGGAAAGGACAAAGAGTGTAAATATTTTAAGTCTTTCTATGCCTGTGCCAAATTATTTTTCTATACTGTATACTTCCAACACCATCACCAGCGTTCAGATTTACCCAGAATTTAAGACTTGTGTCAGAAATGAATGTGTGTCAGCATAATAATTGGTGAGAGTGAAGAGTGAAAGATAAAATCCACAGGGTGAAGAGGAAAGATAAAATCCACGATAGAGTTAAAAAATCATCAAGTCTTTGGGGGGCGCACATAGCACATTAAACTCTACAAGGGAAGAGATTCAGAAACACTAATCATTTCCTACACACTGCTCACTTTCTAAGAGACGTTCATCAGAGCAAAAACATAATTTTTCACTGGCAGGTTTCTAATATTAGTCCATATCTCCAAAAACCCTCCTCTCTTCTGGTCCCTATTGCTAAATTCCAATCATCCTGAAGGGGATTGATAATTGTGGCAATTGCACCAAATGATTGCTACCTGCAGAGGCAATCACTTCCATCACCTGCAGAACTGATGAGCAATTCATTATCAAGAATTTAATTGCTATAAACCTGGGAGGAAGAGATTTCTTGTACGATTTTCAGGATTTTGTACATTCAACATTTCTGGGCACCAAATTGGCTTTCATGAACAGGGATTTGAAATCAGGCTGGGGAGGGATGGTGGTTACACAATGGCAAGTATGGTAGAAATATTGGCATAGCCTGTCTTGAATGCACATTGTTAACTTTTTAAATGGGATGCTGCCTCCATGAGTGAGGTAGAATCTTTTTGGACGATGACAACAATCCTGGCAGGAAGCCCAGAGCTGGTTTCCATAAGCAATGCAAAAAAATGCTGGTTCAGAAGAGCATGTAAGGGCTATGGTGAGACAGTATGGTTTTAGCATTAGAACCGGATCTCTGGACTCAGATTCCCTGGCCTCAAAAGATTGCTCTGCTCCCCTGTCTTTACTGGGTGAACTTGAATGGACTTAGCATATCCTCTACAATTTGCAATGGAAATGATGATAACAGTGCCTGCCTCATATGGTTGCTGCAAAGATGATCTGAGAATATCCATGTAAAGTTTTGGGTCCACATAAAGTAAATTATTATTATTCCTACGATACTATAAAAGTTTTCTTCATTTTCCTTATATGAATTTGTCCTTGGACCTCAAGTATTCTCACCACCAAGAACTATATTTTTAATCATTAGATCTTCTCCTATGGACTCCTTGTTTTAAGAAACTACAGTAAGGAGAAGGGGAGTACTATTTACTGAAGACCTACTATGTATTATGAACACATGTCATGGCATTTAATCCTTAGGAACTACTTTTGAAGCTATGTGTAATTTTGCATGATTTTTGCATGGTACTACTGTGAATCAGAATTCAAATCCTGGTTCTCCACTTATTATCCATGTGATTAAGGTTGAGGACATCTCCCAGCCTCATTTTCCTCACCTCTAAACAGGCAGAGCGATAACCCTTACCTCACCTTCCTATGACGGTTGGCACATAGTTAAGTGCTCAAATAATACTGGACTTTATTTTTATTTACTAACTACTTACTAACAGTACAGATGCTGAGGTTCATTTAGATAAGTTAAGTACTATTCCCAGGATCACAAAACTAATTGGTGAGCTGAAATTTGAATCCAGATCTGGTTCCATAGACCCTATCCATTTGACTGGATCACAGCAACAAATGACACTAGTGTGGTAGTCATTCATTCATTCTCATAATCTCATCCGGCAGACAACACTGTAACTACCAAATAGACTTTCTTACCAGTTCATGACCAGCAGACAAGCATAATGTGACAAGGTTGTGTTGAAAACATTCCTTGTTTTCTCATGTGTGCTTTTCTTGTGGAGTTATTTTTTGAGGCTTAGAAATGATAATTTAAAGTTATATTTGCTTATTAAATAGGAATCATTACTATTTTATCATTTCTTCCCAAAGGAAGAGCAATACATGAGACTTCAGTTACTCTGTGTAGATTGGATATTGAGAAATGTAAATTTTCTGTTGAGTTTTTAGGATATAAAATACAAAAAGGTTTGGATACCTAGAGATAACAAAATTTAGCACATGGTTCACTTTTTGGCATCAACTATGTATCTTCAGCTAAAGATAAAACTTGGGCTGATGTTCATACAGTGAGAGTAACTGCTAATAAATCAACTAATGACACCCTAGAGAATAGTTGTATACCCTCTGAAAAGCCATTTATAAACTGAAATCAGATCTGTACTTCTTTTGGGGAAATACATCATGGATAGGAGACCCTATTGCTAAACATGGGGAATTCACACCTAGTTGTGATATTTGAAACATTATTTCGTAAAAGAAAGCAAAAATATCTAGAATAAACAAAGGAGACCTAAGCTGAAGATCATGAATTATACCATAAAGAGAAATAAATGAATATTGTTTATTGTCTGCCTGTGTTCAGCATTTTCCACAAATATGCTTGAATGGAAACCTCCTGATAGAGAATCTTGCTTGCAACCAAGGTGAAGTAAAAGGGACCATATTTATCTTTCTACATAAACCAACTAAAAATCTGGGTGTAATAAATGAAACATCTGTTTTTACATATTGGACTTCAGGCAGTCAAAACAATGATCCCTAAAAGAAAGAGACCCAAACAGATCCAACGCACAAATTATCCCAACTAATTAATGGAGAGAGTTTTCAAGCCATGCTGAAGGGAGGGAAACTCAGGCAAAATCCAGTGTTCTCTCTGAGTTGAGATGGAGCTGGAAATTCACAGAGACCAAGGTGGTAAGAGTTCACAGGGAAGAGTCTCGGAGAGTAGAGGATAGCAGACAGAGAAATCTGGAGAAGATCCCTCTCAAATCTTAGGCTGAGTACCAATCAGCACGTAAGTGTAAGAAAAGTACCAAATCTAGGGAAAGAACCCCTTGAAAATCGCAGAGGGAATAATCCCCAGGGAACAAAGAGCCAGGACAAGTGCCTATCCCTGACAATGAGAATGGAAAACCTCATCATTTGCAGAGCATTGGGTAAAGTACACAAAAGGATATTGCTTTGGTAATAGGGGAAAATGAGCCCTAGACCAAAGACTGCTCAGATTCCCCTTAAAAAGTCTGAAAGGCAAGTCTCAAAAGTATCAAAATGTTCTGAAGTGATTTAACTGCATCCTAGAACAAAGCTCAGGAATATTTATAGAAACACAAAGTTATCCAACACCTAATTGGGTGAAATCACAATGTCTGGCATCTAAATGGAAATTACCAGGCATTCACAGAGGCAGGAAAATATGATCCATAATAAGAACAATAACAAATTAATCAAAACACTTATTTCCCAGAGATGACACATATGATAGAATCAATTAGATAAGGATATTAAAACAGTTATAACTAGATCCCATATGTGCAAGAATGTAGAAGAAAGATTGAGCATGCTAAGTAGAGACATGGAAGACATATAAAAGACCAAAAGGTAACTTCCAGAGATGAAAATTACACAGCAGGAAATCAGCAAAATATTAGACATTGCAAAAGAATTGTAGATTTGAAGATATACCAGTAGAAACTTTCCAAAGTGAAATACAGAGGGAAAAAAAAAGAATAAAAACAAATAGAACATTAGTGAACTGTGATCAACTTCATCTGGCCTAATGTATGCATAATTAGAGACCCCAAAGAGTAGGGGACAGAAAAAAATAATTGAAGAAATAATGAGTTAAAATTTTTCTAAATGTCATGAAAACTACAATCCCAGTGATCCCCGAACTCACCAAACCCAAAAATGCAAGAAGCATGAAGAAAACTACATCAGGACATGTGATAATCAAATTGCTCAAAACAGGTGTTAAAGAGAAAATCATAAAAGTAGCTAGAGAAAAAAGGCATATTGCATACAAAGAAGTAGAGGAAAGCAACAATATTTTCATAAGAAACAATTCAAACAGGAAGACAATAAGCAATATCTTTAAAGTACTAAAACAAACAAGCAAACAAACAACAAACACCCTGTTGACCCAGAATTCTATACCTGGTGAGAATACCTTGACTTCATATAAAAGTCTGGGGCTACATGAAAAAATGCAGAGCCCTAAAAATGGTAACAGTATATATGTGTGTATGTGTGTGCGTGTGTGTATATATATATATATATATATATATATATATATATATGTATATGTATATGTATATGTATGTACATACATATGTGTGTATATATACACACATATACACATATAAATTTAAAAATTATATATATACATATAACAGCATATATATGCATACATACACTTAAAATGTGAGAAAAAAATCCTATGTGTGTGTGTGTGTGTGTGTGTGTGTATAATATATACTGTTACATATATATAGGATTTTTTTCTTACATTTAAATTTCCTTAAAATATAATTGGTTAGTAAATCAAAACTAATAACACTCATAAAAGCCTGTTTTGTGGATATCATTATCCACATTTTAGAGATGAGAAAACAAAGTCTTATACAACTGGAGAACTCACCCAGGGTCACAGGTATGTGTAACAACAAAGCCTTTGACCCTCTCATGGAAGGTATATATTGCTCTACCTGTGAAATGGGTTACTTTTTTTCCCCATTTACCAACAACATATTCAGAACTTTAGAGAGGCTTAAAAAGGTGTTTAGTTAATTGCAATTGATCAGGATAAATTGAGTACTTTCTGACAGAAGTCTGAAGCCAATGGATTTCAATTCTATCTCGGCTCAATTCCCTCTCTGCCTCTGTTTCTGTATGAATAGCACATTTCTAGTGGTTCATTTTATGCCTCCTGATATTGTTCATCCCTTTCCCTCCTAGAGCTGAATTTCTCTAACTGCATTCCATGAGAGATTAATGCATCTATTAAGTGTGTTCTGTGGTAGAACACAGTGGGAACAGTAAATTAAGCGGGCTTATTTCCTATAGGACACCAGAGAATCTGAACTATGTTAGCATGTCTTATCGATCTCTAAGAGGAAAGAAAATATACGGTATTGCCCATACTAATTTCACCTCAGGAAAGTTATTTGTGTAACTCTTTCTAATAGAGCATAACTTAAAATACTCTCTACTGGCAATCAAGATTTCAGGCATGATGTATAGAATTGGTGAATCACTATATTGTACACCTGAAACGAATATAACACTGTATGTTAACTATCCTGGAATTAAAATTTAGAAACTTCATGAAAAATAAAATAAAATAAATGCACATGAACTGTATTTGAATTAAAAAAACGAAAAAAATTTTAAAAAGATTTCAGGCGGTCAGAGGAGGATATGACTATTATGATTTATGCACCCTTAGCACTTCTGGTGGACTTTGGAAAACACACGTAAGCATCTGAATCAGGTCACTGGCCACAACACAGTGTCCACATCTACTGGTAACTTCTCCAGTGTTAATAAGTCAATATTATATGTTAAAACGTGAGGTGTGCCCAAAAGAAGAAATTGGTATCCCCTCAAGAGACTCCCGGAAACAAAAACATTTCTAAATTGGGTGTAAAGGTTATATTTGCTAACTTGCCTCTTTTGTCCTTTCTGCTAACATCCTTATTGATTATTACGGGATGCAAGTTGTTATGGTGATAAGAGGAGGGCTTGGATGCATGGAGACTGGGGAAGACGGTGCACAGAGCCTAGCCCGATGTTTCTCGACTGTTTAATGTGCATATTTCTCAAATGTTAATGTGCATATGAATCCCTGAGAATCTTGCTAAAATTCAGACTTACATTTACTAGCTCTGGGGGACAGTCTAAGATTGTGCATTTTTAAAAGGCCCCAAGGAGATGTTGATGCTGCTGGTCAGTGGACCATATTTTGACAGTGTCTAACCTGGACACATGTGGGGGATCGTGTACCCTTTCGTGCTAGGCTTTCTAATGGACCACATGTGGTTGGGTCTCATGGGATGCTGCAGGCAAGATGGTTCTTTATTTGTAAAACTCAACCCCAAGAAGCAAGAAGATCCTACCAACAAATACCCTGTGCCCCCAACTAGTAAAGACCCTCCCCCCCCCCCAAAAAAAAAGTCCAAACTCTTTACTTTGGGTTTCCAGGCAATCAATCTATAAATTGCCTCTGGCTACCTTGTATTCTTTTCCACCATAGTGGTCCCTTGTAGAATGCACTCTTGAGACCTGAATTACTTGCTTTTCTGGGGAAACATCCTATGTTCTCCACCCCCTTTGTCTTCACAAAAGCTGTTCTTTCTCCCTGTATGTTGTCCGCCTGGTGCTGTGATGTCCATCTCAGATTTACTCAGTCGATGAAACCCAGTTAGTTCAGGCTCTAGGAAGCCTTCCAAGCACCCCAACCACAATCAACTGTGCTCTCGTCCACGGCATTCATGAGTATGTATATTAACAAGCTCAGCTTGAAGTACGCTTTGTGTTAGAGACATGTACATCACATCATCTTCCCCTGTTACGTGTTGAGCTTTTGATGGTAAGTAGCCTTGTCTTATCTAATTTTAAACTCTCCTCCCTATAGTATTTCATATAGAAATGTACCATAATAAACACTTGTTTAATTAGTTAATTGGGAACAAAATGTATTAGGAAGTCTCTGGAGAAGAATTTACCATCTTATTTTGGAAACAAGACATAAGAAACCTTTTGAGAAAAAATACCAGACTAAAAATAGAAACAGCTATCATATACTGAGAGATTAGTAAATGCCAGGCACTGTGCTAAGCCGTGTTTCACAAATTGCCATTTGCTTCTCACAAAAACTCTATGAGAATAGAAATTACCTCTGTTTACGGAAAAGCAAAATGACTTAGGAAGACAAATGACTTGTCCAAGGTTGCAGTTCTGACATGTGGATGCACCTTGTAACTGCCTGGGGAATTCTAAGAAACACTGATGCCCAGATCCCGACCCCCAAAGGTTGTAATTTCACTGTTCTGGGGTGAGGCTTGAGTATCAGAGATTTGAAGCTATACAGGTAATTCTAACATGCAGCATAGGCTGAGAGCATTGGTTGAAGACATACAATATGGTGTACAATTGGGTCTGTGTGACTCCACGATCTGGGCTTCACCATTGGGTTTAGCAAAAGCAGGAGCATTTTGTTTTTTTATAAGGTAGGAGCATTTTAAATTTTAAATTTTTTTAATTTGTTTTTATTTTTTAAGTTTGTTTATTTTTGACAGAGACAGTGTGAGCATGAGCGGGGGAGGGGCAGAGAGAGAGGGAGACAGAGAATCTGAAGTAGGTTCCAGGCTCTGAGATGTCAGCACAGAGGCCGACACGGGGCTTGAACTCATGAACCGTGAGATCATGACCTGGGCTCAGGTGGGACGCTTAACCGACTGAGCCACCCAGGTGCCCCAAGTTAGGAGCATTTTAGAGAGAGGTGGCTTAGAGCAGACTGGCAAAGTTGGAGATGGGAGAAGGATCTAATTTGACCACATGTAGATCTGGGGTAGGAGTGTAATTGTTATAGGAAAAAATGTAGTTTCTCGGGGGCACTACATTTTTGAGAGCACTTTTGGCTTCTGAATTGAATTTAGTCTGCAGGTCCTAAATATCTGGCCAAGGATGTCTAGGTAATCTCTTTTGTTGCAAGCATACATCAAAATAGCCCATAAGAAGTAACCACTGTCATACAATAAATGAAGGACAATGCCTCTGACTACTGAAAAACCTATTTTTTTTTTCGTTTTCCAGCAGTTGCCTGTGACCTATTTTATCTTCTAATTACATGGCATGCTGATCAAAAGCCCTCCAAAATTCTGCATGGAGACATTCTCTCCTACAGAAGAGGTGTCTTGCCCAGGCTAATCCTCAACTCAGATAAACAGCAGAGCTAATGGAGGGTCAGGGAAGGGTGGACAGAGCTTGAGCCTCTGCAAGCCATGCAAGGCAAGGAATAAATGTCCTCTGTGTTTGCACAGAGGCAGGAATCCTCTCCTTCTTGACAAATGCTAGGGGGGGCAGAATGAAGGTTCAGTAACCACCCTCTATTTAGAAGCAGAAGGGAACACATTTGGGAAAATTGCTCATAAGATTGATGCCATATTACTGGAGAAATCCAGTGCAAGGGAGAGGAGGAAGTTGGGAATACAGGTCCCAGGTAATGGGGGCAGAGGAAGTGTCTTCCCCAAGATGGATTAAAGAGGTATGTCTGGGATGGGTGGGAGGATTATAGGGAAGGAGCCAAAGTTGTAACTGGTTGAGTGTATCCATTTTTTCACTAAGTGAATAAATATAAGCTAGGAACATGCTCTGTGTGAGGGGCCAAATATGGTAAATTAAACCAACCTGGTCACTGTCCTTGTAGAGGGAGGTAGTGAAAGAGAAATAAGTAAGTAGTACTGGGGCACCTGGGTGGCTCAGTTCGTTAAGAATCTGACTCTTGATTTTGACTCCCTTAGTTCATGAGTTCAAGCCCCACATCGGGCTCTGTGCTGACAGCACAGAGCTGGCTTGGGATTCTCTCTCTGTCTCTCTCTCTTTGCTCCTCCCCCACTCATGTGCTCTGTCTCTCAAAATAAATAAATAAGCTTAAAAAAATAAAAAAAAAATACTGTTGCTGTAGTGTGCTGAATGGCATCCCCAAACAATCATGTCTTCCCCGAGCCTCAGAATGTTTGGAAAGAGGGTATTTTCACATAAAATTATTTGAGATGAGGTCATGATGAATTAGGGTGGGCCCTGAATCCAACACCTGATATCTTTACAAGAAAAGATGAAGAGATACAGAGACACACACAGAACCCTGGGCTGAGTTTGGAGTGCTACGTCTACATGTCAAGAAACACCCAGGATGGCTGATAACCACCGGAAGGTCCCTCAGAGACTCCAGAAGGAATAAACCCTCTTGACACTTTGGTTTGAGACTTCTGGCCTCCTGCACCATGAGAGTATAAATTTCTGCTATTTTGAACCACCCAGTCTGTGGTGATTTGTTGCGACGGTCCAGGAAACTAATAAGAGTAGGGTGGTGAGTATGCACATTGTACTCAGATTTCCAAGAAAATGCATCATTTATATTTCCTGAATTAACCCGATAACCTTCACAAATCCTCATCCTGAGGAGTAGTGGGGGTAAAACACAAATCTAATTTAGGCAAGGTTACTCAGTCTGATGCAATACTTCAAATCATCTCTTAAGGTAAGCCAGCCTCTCCTGATTTCCTTCTCCCTCTCTTTATGCTTTCTCTCCTTTGGGTATTGAATGGGGATCAGGGAGCAGGGAAGGGAGGGGCCTCGGATCTATCCACTCAAGCCCATCCACTGAATCCATGCTCCTCTGGTCTCCATGGCGATGTCCCTTGCTGCCTGATTTCTGGGCACCCTGCTTGGTAGTGGGCAGTGTGGAAGCCAGTGACTGCTAACCATGAGGCCTCTGTCCTCCCAGCCCAGACAAGGCCTGTGATAGGTCCATCCGTGTTTCTTCTCAAGCTGCATATTCCACTCTCTTTCAACCCCAGGGCCAGGTGGCCCACCCTGCAGCACCCTACCACTGATCATTTGCCTTTGGAGCAGGAACCCCTAAGGCAAGCTCCCTTAGTCAGTCTCAGATTTAACATCTGGATCCCTCAGGAATTCAGAAGAAATTCTGGCTTTTTCCAGCCCCCACAAGAGTGAAGGGAGGCTTAGGATGTTGTCTCAGATTCTTACCCTAACCACAGCATGACTCTGACAACGTTCTGAAGTAGCCACCCATGTTGATGTAGGGGACATCTCATAAATCCCTCTCTTCTCTGACCCCTCATAGGAAACAAGAAAAGAAAAACCCTCTTCAATTTTCACCTATCCTGATGGTTTCCCCTCCCTCCACTTTAGCCCAGAGAGGTCTCACCATCTGCTGCATTGCGTTGCTAATCTGTTCCTTCCTGCCTCACCCAAAACAGCAGGAATGGGTCTTCACCTACTTCTTCCTCCTCAAAATGGTGCTTTCTGTTCCACACACTTCTCTTTCCCAAGATGGGACGTTTCTTCTGTAATACTCCAAAGCTCTCTCCGAAGGACACGATTTACCACAAAAAAGGTTGAAAAGAAATGTCTCTGTAAACTTTTCAAATTAATACCGTATTACCCGAACAAACCAAGATGTGAGTAGAACATTTGATGAGTATTAAGAACAAAAGAAATGGAGTGTCAGTGGCATAAAATAATCAAAGATATCTTAAAAGAATGAACCCATTTATGACCTAGTAAACCCTTAATAATTTTTTAAAATTTATTGTGGTTGGAGCATTAGTTGAAGCATGGTCATGGGTACCTCCATCATTAACTGGTAATGGCTGAGAGTCAGATGATAGAGAAGCACGTTCACAACCCAACTGGCAAAGGGCATACGGTTTGACTGGTGTGGACTTCAAGCAGTGTTTCTAAACATGAAAGTCCCTGGCCAAATTCACATCATGCCTTCAACCTTTTCACTAAGTGCCAATTCCTCATAAGCTGTACCTCGAGAACCCTAGCTGTCTTTGTTTCTCTGAGGTATGACGCCCACCCACTCATCCATCCACTGTTATGGCTTCAGAAATAGTAGTATCTCATTTATATCGGTCACGGACATGCCATCCAGACTGAGGAAGACCCCAAACTTCAGGGCCATGGGAGCCATGGTGATGTCCATCTCTACAAGCACAAGAAGCACCCAGGAGGCCAGAGTAGTGTTAGTGGCAGACATCAACACAGGGTCAACTTTGACAAATACCAGCCAGGTTACTTTGGCAAGATTAGTGTGAGGCCTTGGTACTTAAAAGAACCCCAGAATTTCTGCCCACCTCAGAACCACTGAGGTTATGTCTACCTCAACAAGTTATGGAACTTGATCAGTGAGCAGACATGGATACATGTTATCACATGTGGATAAACACAACTGGAGATGCCCCCATCATTGATGCGGTACAATGGGGCCACCCAAATGTCCTAGGGAAAAGAAAACTCTTAAAGCCTGCTGTTATGATGACAGTCAAATTCTTCAGCAGAAGAACCAAGGAAAGATTAGGGGCAGAGGGAAGGGGCTTGTGTCTTGGTTTGGAGTCACACGGAGTTCTTTAAATGCTAAAAAATCCAAACACAAAAAACACTTTAAAAAAATACGAAAAGTGCCAAAAGTCGGATGTCATTCAATGTCCTCTCTGTCACCTCCATCTGGGAAGGACATCTCTGAATATGTACCGCCCTCCAGTTCTCACCTCCAGCTCTATGACCTCCACTTAAGAGAAAAGGGAATTTTGCTGGCCACTGATCTCTTATCAGTCAAGAGCGTTTTTCAGGTTGGGTGTGACCATTCTGCACTACCTGTTTTATCTAATAGGGGCTGGAAATCTTGGACATCTCCTTGGCTTTCCTCTACCTGGATTTATGGCACCTGTGCTTCCCTTCCCCCAACTTCTTCCCCACCTGCCAAGTTGATCAAATCCTCTATCTTCTTCAAAATCACTGATGTCGCCTCTTCCACGAAGTTTTCTCTGATCCTCCCAAGGAAAAGTAGTCATTCCATTCTCTCCAGTGCCCATACCTTGTATGCGATACCATCAGTGCATCTAATATCTTGTATCACATGCATTTATTTATGTGATTGTCTCCATTTACTTTCTCAAGGGAGCAAATTATGTCCTTGTCAACTCTGTTGGTTTAGGACAGTGGTTTTCCACCCTAAGCTCACAATGAAACCCCCTGGGGAACTTTAAACACTAAAGATGTCTGGGAGAATCCCCAGAGTTTCCGGTTTAATTAGCCTGGGATTTGCCACTGAATTGTGTGTGTGTGTGTGTGTGTGTGTGTGTATGTGTGTTTTATTAGATTGTTTCTGAATGCCAGGGATAATTCAAATGCACAACCAAGGATGAGAACAACCATCTTTGTGCCCAGTACAGGGCTCAGTGTATTATACTGTTTGCCATTTAACTGTTTTGTGCTCCTTACGTTTAATGCTTTTAACCTTTAGCAGATTTCTCTCTACAACTGTTATTGGGATGAATCACCAAAATATCACTTCTCCCTGAAAAACGAAACAAACCTTTGAAATGGAAGGCTCCATCCATCAGTGCTCTCCTCCTAGGGCAGCTCATAAAAAACATTCAAGAAATAACTCCCTCTGAAGGAGGGAGGCTAGCTGTTGACTTTATTATTTTTGCATGAAGCCCACACAAACCCCAGGAAATGCTCTGTGGCCCTGAAGCAGAGGCCTGAAACAGCAACAAACCCGACAGGAACTTCCCTAATATTTGAACCCCCCTGACTCTCTTCTTACCCAGCCTTGGAATCTGACAACTGCTCAAACTGCTTTCCAATAATTGCCTATGAGATGAGGGGGCGCTGTTAGCTAGAGGCCTGTATCAGTATCGGTGTGAGGTTTCTCCATTTTTTTTTTTTCATTTTGACAAAAAGGACATTTCCCATTGTGATGCTCAGATGCAAAGCCAGAAAGAGAATTTGGAGCATCAGGTATGATCTGGGAGCCTCCTGAGAGACCTTTGGCATATTTCTGAAGCTACATAGAAGGAAAAGAACTTTGAACAGTTTTTATCCTAATGATACGTTCAGAGCTTTCCCCACCGGCCCCTCCCTCAGCAGTTTGATCATCTGAAGATAAATTGGAGATGCTCTACTATTAATGATGTTGACCCCATTTGCTTCCTGGACCATTAATGAGGAGCCCCACTCCCCTCCCTTGTACCTAGCTTGACCTGGAGGCCAGCCATCTTTCTATGTGGTGCTGATTTATACGTATTCTAATATGCAGGCAAGGGTCAGACGTTAATGAAAGCAGACACATTTTTATTCTTCCCTTTATTATTTTGAAAGCCGTATTAACTGGGGCTAGGCTGACCTTATGAAAGCTGCAGTAAGAGCCTGCCCATGAGGGGCAAAGCCATCCCTTGCCTGAAAAATATCTTCCCTGAGGCTGATAACCCATCATTCAAAATGCATTCCTTGAGATTTGGGGCAGCTAGCATAGTGCCAGACGACCGTCCCATCCCCATTGGTAATGACACCAAACTTCCAGAGCCACGGGAAAGTCTAAGAAGCAGGGTATATTTGATGCAATTCATCGCTGGGCGTATTAGAGGTGAGACAGAGGAGACCAGAGCTGGCATGAGCCCAAAAAGGTGAGCATGAGGCATTCCTACTGAGAACGGAAGGGGCAGACTTGCCATTTTAAAGAAGAAAGACTTAAAGAAGCAGTACAGAATATTCATAATAATTACAGCTAGCAGTGGGGGCCCGCATTTTCTATGGGTCTGGGACTGTTCTAAGAGTTTGACAGGCATCGTCCAATTTGATCCTCCTAAAATGCTAAGAGGAAAGTACTGCTATTGTTGTCACTCTTCTCTTCCAGATGGGGAAACTGAGGCTCAGGAAAGTGAGGAGTGTGCCTCACATCACACTGCTAAGAAACAGTGACGTTAAAATACGGCTCCCCAAATGGTGTTGTTGACCATGACGCTATACTGCCGCATTAACAAAGAACTAGATGTGCAGGAGGGTTGGAATCTTAGCATCCGGCAGAGAGTTTGAAGTCCTGGTGCTGAGAGAGACAAGGCAGTGTGCACCAAATATAAGCCCCACACAGTTGGCTCAGGATGCCCTGGTTTCTTGGGCTAGATGCCACCACCAACTCTGACAACAATTTGATATCCATTTCAGGTATCATTAGTAAGGCCACGGGAAGCCTAGAGAAGATCCCTGGGTGTTGGCAAATCGAAGTCAGGCTAGTCAACCAGAGGCCAAAGTACGCCACGGTTTTAAGACATTTTGGTCTCTCAAGCATAGCTCCATTGGCCTAACCATGATGACAATCAGGCCAAGATCGATTAGTCAGGTGTAAAGTTTCTCGGTCACAGCACTATTGATGATTTGGGATAGGTAATTCCTCATTGGTAGAATTTCCTGGGCATTACGGGATGTTTAGCAGCAACCCTGACCTCTACTCACTAGATGCCCACAGCACCCTCTGCCCCAGCTGGGACATCCAAAAATGTCTCCAGACCCTGCTAAATGTCTCCTGAGGGAGACAATCACCCCCAAATGAGAAGTACGGTATAGTTACCTACCTTTCATGTACATCAGAATCACCCTACGGGCTTGAGATTTCTGGGTACCATCTCTTAAGTTTCTGCCCCAGTGGTTCTAGAAAGGGTCTAAGAAGTTGCATTTCTAATTGGTTCAAGGTGCTGGCCCAAGAACTACCCTTAGAGAACAACTGAATTAGTCCATTCTGTTATGTATCCAGAGCCACATGCATCACTAATCCTGGAAAGGTACAATGGAGGGATGGTTAGATAACTCTGAAAGACCCTTCCTCACCTGCTAGAAAAACAAAGGTTATGGCTTAAACACTGCCTCTCTGTAGAAGAGTCACATGTGGAAAGAAGCCTGGCCTGGATATAAGCCTATAAAAAAAAATTCGTTGAATCATTTAAGCTCTCAAAGCCTCCAGTTTCCTTACCCCATAAGATGCAGCTCAGAACAAATGACATCCTCAAAGCACATCATAACTTCTTACCTATCTACCTACCAGTTGAAATCAACATTTCCCTTTAAACCAGCTCACTGAAAAGGGGAGGAAAAAAAAAACCTCAATCATCTACTTTATTATATGAAACGGTATCTGTGAAATCACATTCTCCTAATATGCATTAAGATAACTATTAAAAATCTCCATGTACCACTTAAAATCATCTTATATACCTCCTCTGGTTCATGCTATCGTCCTCTGGGAACACGGAAACATTTGTGAGGGAGGTTGGTAGGTTGCAAAGTGTATAGATTCAAGGTGATCTTATCAACTTTGTCTAGGCCGGGCAGTTGGAACCATCTAGAAAGTGAACAAATGGCGACACCGGAGTGGCCTTCCCTGGAGTGAGCGAATGCAGCACGTGTGTATTCTCCTTCCATTCTTGAAGTCTGGCTGGATATCAGGAACGGCCACTTGAAACTGTTAGCCCATCATCCTGGGTCTCAAGTGCTTTTCCTAATATGCTATAATAGCATTTCAAAAGGGAGATGATGAATTAAAAGGGCAGAGTAAATTGGAGCCAGTAGGAGTGTTCTTGACAGTAACGAGATCCACCTGAGTTTCAGTTATTTCTCTTGTAATTATCAGAAACCTGTCTTATTCCAGAAGAGGCCCATCAGTGGATTCAGCGCAGCCCTTCCTGGAGAAGACATGACTTTAGAGCTTTGCCAATGTCTGCCTGGGGCAGATGACACCTTCACTGCCTGCCTGTGATCACATGGCTTAGTGTTGGTCTTGGTGTCTTCTTGGAATAGGTTCAGGTCCTTAGGCAACTGCTTCTTACATTAAATCAGCAGCTCTCCCTTCTGTGTGCATTAGACTCATCTTGGAAGCTTTTTGAAAAATGATGGCACGTGCCCCACCCCAGACCAAATGAGTTAGAATCCCTGGAGGTGGGATCTATGCATCAGGATTTTCAAAGCAAAAGTAGTTGAGATAAATTCTGCAGGAAAAAAAAGAAAATCCATACGTGCATCCGTGGTTAAGAACACAATCTTAAGTGAAGGAGAAAAAAATGCGCAAATACTTTGAGCCTCCCTGTAGCCAAAGGACCTCTGCCTTAGAGATAAGTGTGCACCAATTTTAGTTCTAAAAACTCCATGGCCTTTTACTCATGTCCCCCTGAGACACTGACTTTTTCTCCTTTCCAAATGGCAACTCAATCTGGTTTTCACCTCAAGACTCCAAGCAGGGAATAAATCCACACTGTTGAGTGACCAACTCTATGACCTGCACATTTATAAAGTTTTTACTTGAACAGGCACTCTTCTCCATGTTTTACTTACTCAATCTTCTCATTGAGTATATACTATTATAATATTTATTGTAAAAGATAACCATTAGGTTGTCTATACAGTACAACTACAATTTCTAAACTCACCCACTCACATTTTTCTGAGATCACATCCCCCTCCCTCTTACCCGTGAAGTTACAAGGGGAGCCACCATTTTGCTACAACTTTACTCCCAGCCTTTAGGTACAGATGACTGGTCTAAGGTTAGATATAAAACTTAGCCTTGCCAAGTAATCCCTTCTCTGAAACCATAGAATTTAGAATGGGTTGAAATGCAGAGGGAGAGGGAGAGGGAGAGGGAGAGGGAGAGGGAGAGGGAGAGGGGGGTGGGAGAGGGGGGTGGGAGAGGGGGGCGGGAGAGAGAGAGAGAAGAAAGGGCTTCTGCATGAATAATCTAGTCACATGTAAACTAGAGGCACCAGCAGTCTGTGTGTGTGTGTGCGTGTGTGTGTAAAACTAAAGGAAACTGTTATCCAGTGAACAAGAAGCCGGTAGCAAACATTTAGGGAATCTCATATAATGGAAGGAAAGTCGACTGGCATTTAAGACCTGATTATTCCCATTTTCTACTGAGACATAGGCCTGCTCTTATGCTCTGTAATATATCGGTATCCTTAAAATTACTTCTTCTTGCTTCTAGTCTGAGTGGGTTTCTGTTACCTGCAACCAAAATAACTTAAATTAATATGACTATGCATAGGATATAGAAGAAGGATGCAAAGAAGTATAGGACTCTGCCAGACGCCTCTATAGGAATTTACAGTCCAGGAAGCACAAGAGAAAAATGAAATATTTAGAGTCAGACCCTCCCTCACCTGTGTTATCTTGGGTAGTTATTTTGTCTTTGCAAACCACAGGTTTTTCACCTCTACAAAGGATACCAAGATTTCATGTGGACATTGTTAAAATTAAATACTAATATACTTCCTGGCCCCTCAACTAACCAGAATTCCTTTCCCTGTCTTCAAACTAAAAGGGATCTTAAGAGAACAAAGAGCAGAAACTTCTGAGGGCTTGCCACCCAAGATCTAAGTGTGACCTAGGTTTCATGCGATCACAGTCTACTTACTTCTCCCCTTCCTCACAACTGAGGCAGTAGAGGAGGCAAGCCAAGGGGGCCATTCCCACACTCCTGGCCCCAAACATCACAGAGGGTATTGGAGCACCCAATGAAAATATTTTATCCTACAAGTTTGCAGTGAAGCAGGTGGAAAGAAGAGGTCACAGAGCTCAGAGGGCAAAAAGAGAGAGAAGCTCATTGGGGCATGTATTTGGAAAGTACCTGATTCTAAAAGAAACATTGGAAAAAAAACTGGGTCATTGAACTGAAATTCATCAGGATCCTCATTAAAAGTGTGGATTTTCTTCATATGAATCCCATATAATAGAAGAATGTGAGAATGGTATTCAGTTATTTTGGGGTCAGAGGAAAAGTTTGGGCTTTGGAGCCAGACAGACATGGATCCAATTTTTGGGTTTGTTTTTTGTTTTGTTTTGTTTTACTTAGACTAGTGGCCTGCAGTAAGCCTCATCCCCTGTTTTAACCTCAGTTTACCACACCCCCGTTAAATGGAACTAAATTGCCTGGTTCACTGTTGGCTAAAGGAATTCAGTAAGATTCTCATAAAGTGTCGCCATAGTGCCCAGCACATGGACATGCTCAATAAAAATGGTCACACCTCCTCTCCATACCCCATAAAGCTTTAGTGTGGCCCTAAAGCACATATATTTTAGGGTCATACATAATCGAGTTCAAGTTCCACTTTTGATAATGATGACCATGTGAAATTACTTAACCTTTCAGACCTTCAGTTTCCTTCTATATTCAAGAGGAATAACAGTATCTATATAGAGTAGACCCTAATTTTGCCCACCCAGATCTATCGCCCTTTCTTTCTTCCTCACAGACAGACGGTTTTCTTCAGGTACCATGATTTCTCCATGCTTCTGAAGGGCTGATTTCAGCCTTGTTCCAAAGTTGCCCTGGTTGTTCTGGAGAAAATCCTATTCTCCTGATGGACTCGGAATGGGCATGTGACAAAATGTGAGACCAGAGCAAATCGCTGGAGACTTCTGGGAAAAATCTCCCCTTTCTGAGGACAGTCTCCCCCTCTTCCATTCCTGGCTGTTTTCTGGTCTAGACATGAAGACTGTAACTTCAACCATCTTGTGACCAGCCTATGGGTGAAGCCAACACTGAGGCAAGCACAGAAGAAAGCTCGAAAGAGCCTGGATCCTTGTATCATTGTTCACCCTTTGAATCAACCCATGTTGAAGCCTGCCATACTTCTGAGTTTCCTGTTACAGGCAGCACTTAGTGACCTACAATTTAAGCCAGCTGGAAGTGCAATTTGTTGCTTGCCTCCAAAAGTATCCTAAACTATGAGAGTTAATTAAGATATTCCACGTAAATCATGTGTCACAGTCAACCCTGACATCCCAGTATAGGCAGAACAAAAGATCAGCCCTTACTGATGCCAACGTGATCATTATCATCATTACTAGCTAACAATAATAGAAACAACGGCAGCAACTAGAAAAATAATAGCTAACACTTCCTATGTGCCAGACATGTTTTTAAGGGATTAACGTACTTAAATTATTTAATCCTCATGACAACATCATGAGATAGATGTCATAATGATCCCAATTTTATGGATGGAGAAAATGAGTTTCAGAGAGATTAAGTGATTTCCCTGAGGTCACACAGATGGTAGGTGACAGAGGCAATATTTTAACCCAGGCAGCCACGCACTAGAGTCCATGATACAGAGGAGAGGAAGACCACAAGGAAATTTCATTTCACCTCCTTATTTGGCCTCCCTTCTTCCTTCCAGCTTCTAAAAAAAAACAAAACAAAACAAATTCAAGGCAAATGAATAGGGTCCCTAGAGAGTGAACATCATGAGACGGAGAAGGGGAAGATTTCAGAGAGATGTATGTGAGACCTCAAGTAATATCAGACTGTGACTCAGTTGCCATGCTGTACAAAGGGCAGGTGGAAGTCCCCCCACCTTGAAGGATTGCAGTGAGGACTGCAGAGAATGCTTCATGTTCAGTGCATGGCTCAGAACTGAAATGAGTACTATTACAGATTAACTATCACAGGGTCTGAGCATCTACCTACCTTCCTCCCATTTACCCGTTGCCTGATTTGTCTCATTTAATGATGACATGGAGAGGAAGAAAGACTTAAAGAGACTGTCTGAATGCCAACCAAGTCGACAGTTACCGCTTTAATTTAAATCCCTTTCTCTGCTCTCCCCACCAAGGAGTCTGATGATAATTCCCTTCCAGGGCTTCATTTCATAACCAAGGCCAATTTGACTTATTATCTTCCTGTCAGCACCAAGAGAATGAAAACCAGCTGTCATTACCAACTTGTCCCTGCTCTGAATAGAATCTGGAAGAGGGGAAAAGTCAAGGGTGAATTCCCTATACAGGTCATTAACCCCAAGGACAACATTCAAGGATTCTCAGTCAAGCTCAGCCCTGGACAAGGCTTCAAATGACAAGAACTTTCTGAGTAACCTCAGGGGGCAACCTAAGAGGGAGGAAGCTATGCAGCCAGGGCAGGAGGGTAACACCTGCCAAAATGAAAGACAGTGTGATATTCAGATTCACAAATGGCACCAAGCCAGAGCACAGGTTCTGGAATAGGCAGATGTGGGCTCAAGTTCAAGCTGCCTTATGGCCTTAGGCAAGTTGCCTAATCTCACTGAGCCTCAGTTTTCTTGTCAACATAAAAGAGTAATACGATATACATATGCTGGCCAAAATATGACTGCCCTTTGAGATTGATCACTTTTTAAAAAATATTTATTTATTTATTTTGACGGGGGGCGGAGAGAGAGATTACATGAGAAGGGGAGGGTCAGAGAGAGAATCCCAAGCTGACAGCACAGAGCCCAACCCGGGGCTCGAACTCACGAACCATGATATCATGGCTCAAGCCAAAATCAAGATGTGGACACTTAACCGACTGAGCCACCCAAGTGCCCCTGAGATTGACAATTTTTTTTTCTCACATGTCAAAAGGTGAGAAAGCATTCTTGCTACACATGGCTGTTTCCCAGACATTTGTTCTCCTTCTGAAATTTCAGCTCTTTTGAAGTTCACACCAAACCTTGACCCTCAGAGCCCCTTCTTTTTAGTCTTCAGCTGACCTCATGGTTATTCTCACCTGCTGAAGATTTTAGCACCTGCATCACTGTCTTCCTGTCCACCATTATTCCCGTTACCTTTCCTTGTGATTCCAATACCCACTCAAATTACCCACCCAGTTATCCATCCCAGGAACTAGTTTCTTGGGTTCTTGACCACGCTACCTCCATAAATCTTCTTCCTCACCTTAGCTACACATCTCTATGGATGCACCCTAGAATTCTGAATGCACCAGAGCTAAGACCTCTAATTTAAGGAATATATTTTCTAAGCACACTTTCTTACCCTTCCAGCTCACCCCTTGTGGGACCCTCTAATCCAATAATCCTCCACCACGGAGGACTCTACTCCATGGTTCTCCATCACCATCTCATTACTGATTATCTTTTTTCTGGTCTCACTTTCTTCTTCACACAGTTTATGTGCATGGTCAGACACTAAACCATATCACTTGGGGACACCCTTAACTCTTCTCCCTCCTCTGCCCTCTCTTTTGCTTCCCTAGCCAAGCCAAGCCCAGGTTAAACCAGTACTTTACCTCTTCTGTGCCTGCAACCTAGCAGCTCAGTATGATTGGAGAAACACACACGCATCTCACCGACCTCATTTTACCCTAATGGACACAGTCCTATGACAAAATCTTACTGTGTTTCCCTGGAAAGTTGGCCTCTTTAGTTTTCCAGGAGGAAAACTTTTCCCCAACCCTCAATGCCTCTTCTCCCATCCTTGGCAAATGGACAATTTTTCTCTTCTTTCACTGACAAACTGTAAGCATTCCAAAGAACGTCTTCATTTTCCCATTCCCCCCCACCCAACTTACAAGCATCTGTACAGACTAATCCTGACTTGCATGTTAGGCTGAATGGACAGCCTATGGCTCTTTCTTCTGCATAGACTTGACTGCTTCAGTTGCCATTTCTCTCCCCACCATTAATTCTCTCAATTCCCAATTTGTGGATCATTCCCATAAGCATACAGTACCACTGTAGCAACTGTCATTCTTAAGAACACTTCTCTTGCCACCACATCTCCCAACCCCCATGCCATTTCCCTTTCCTGTTTACACCAAATTACTCCACCTTCCAGGCTTATTCTAAGTGCACCCATCTGACTTTTATCTAACTCATTTCATTTACCAACATTGCCTATAACCTCCCTGTTGCCAAAATTAGCCATCAGTTCTCGATCCTTCTCTTACAAGAGTCTGCAGCATCTTCAACACAGTTGGCCACTCATCCTCCTTAAAATATCATCTGAATCTGAAGATACTATCCTCTTCTTGTCTGGAAGCTCCTCTTCAGTCTCTTTTGCTGGATCTTCCTCATATGCCAGTTTCTAAATGCTGAAATGCTCCAAGGCTCAATTGTTAAACTCATCTTTCCTTCCTCCCTTCTCCTCTCCTCTCTTCTCTTCCCTGTCTAAACTCTTCCCCTGGATGGCCACATCCATTCTTATTATTTTAAATGGCACCTGTATGTTGACAATCCCACAACTAATATTGCTAGCCAATCTTTCCACAGTACTCTACACTTTACCCACCTCTCCAACTGTGGATTCAAACTCTTCATGTAGACATCTAAGGAGCATCTTAAATCCCTTTGGTCAAAAGCACAACTTTGATTTGTCTGAGAAAATCTACTCCATATCCAGAATGCATGCTTAATCCAATCATTTATCACTACTGTCATCATAATTAGTATAAGACAGGGGTTAACAAACTATGGCCCTTGGCCCAAATCCAGCCCACCATCTTGTTTTCATAAATAAAGTTTTATTAGAAAACAACTACCCTTATTCATGTGTGTATTGTCTATGGCTGTTTTCATACTATAATGACAGAATTGTATGGTTGTGAAAGGAACCATTTGGCCCACAAAACCGAAAATATTTACCACTTGGCCCATTACAAAAAAAAAAGTATGCTGGCCATTGGCCTAAGCCACCAGTGTTTCATGCCTATGTGACTGCCATGTCTTCCTACTGGGTAGCTTTTCTTCCATTATTTTCCCTTTTTCACCCAGAAGTCAGAACGATGTCCTTAAAACAAAACTCCTACCTTAGTGCTCTCCTAATAAAAAAGCTCTAATTGCTTCATCATATTTACAATAAAAGCCATACTCTGTGCCACAACCCACAATGCCTTAAATGACCTGGACCTACCTTTCTCTCCAACCTTATTTCCGACAACTTCCTTCTTCCTCACCAGACTCCAGCCACATAGCCTTTTTACTGCTCCCCAAAAAAGCCAACCACATTCACTCCTCAGGGTCTTTGCATTTGTTTTGCCATCTGCCTCAAGCTTTTTTTATCTACATATCCCTGGGGCTGCTTCTTTCATAGCTCAGGTCTCTGCTCCAATATCACCTCCACCCACATAAGGATGTCATTTCCCACTTGGCAGGGATTTTGTATTTCTCATTTACTTCCATGTCTGCAGAACCCAGAACATTGTAGACTCTCAATATATGATTGTTGAGTAGATGAATGAATGAGTCCTAACACAGAGATAAGCAGAAGTGACTGTAGGAGCACAGAGCAAGAGCACCTATCCCATTTTAGCACAGAGAGTGGTTTAAAAAGCCAGATAAAAAGGGGGACATTAGAGGGAAAAGGAGGTTTCTTGGAAAGGAAGGCAAACATTTCAAAAACAGGAATCATGCAAGAAGGTGGCACATTCGAGAGACTCACAGTAGTAGGTGTATTTACAGAATATCATACATCTAGATATACATAGATGTCAGGATCTGGCAGCAGAAATAGGCAAAGGGCAGATGATAAAAGACCTTGAATGCCAAAAAACGAATGTCATTTTTTTTTCTGAGGTCATGAATAAGTTAATGAAGACTAAATACAAGAGTGGCATGATCAGGGGCGCCTGGGTGGCTCAGTCAGTTAAGCATCCGACTTCGGCTCAGGTCATGATCTCACAGTTAGTGGGTTCGAGTCCCAGGTTGAACTCTGTGCTGACAGTGTGGATCCTGGAACCTGCTTCAAGCTCTGTCTCTCCCTCTCTCTTTGCCCCTCCTTCTCTCTCGCTTTCTCTCTCTCAAAAATAAAACAAGGCATTAAAAATTTTTTCAAAGAAAAAAAGAGTGGCATGATCAGAATCGCTGGTATCCAACACCAGTGTTGACCTACTCCACATTCTCTCCTTTCTATTACAAAGCTCTTATAAACAGTCCCTCTGGATTTTCAGTATCAAGGGTATTGTTTTGGTGTCTGGATCTAGAGTCAGACTTAAAAGCTTTCATAATCTCTCATGCATCAATCTCATTTCTGCAATTCCATAGTAAGGAAATTATTTAAAATCCTGAAAGAGTTGTGTGCACAAAAAGTGTTCATCATAGCATCACTTATAATAAAAAAAAATCAACTAAATGTTTTAAAGAACAAAATCATTCAGAAAAACATGGCATATCTACTCGTGATATTAAGCAGTCATTAAAATAATGTTTTCTAGAGGAACAGAAAAATACATCAGTGGCTACAGTGGAGAGACAGGCTGACTTAAAAGGTTGATGAGGGAAATTTTGGTAGCAATGGGGCTGTTCTATAGCTTGATTATGGTGGTGGTACCCATTTGCAAAATTCAGCAATGGTGCGCTAAACTGGCTGAATTTTGCTGTTAAGTTATACCTTAGAAATCATGAAAAACAACTTAAAGTTATATTTTTTATTATTTTGAATGCCATGAAGAGATTATACATGCTATATAAAATTATATCAAGTGACACTGCAACAATGCAGAGAAAATACACTAGAAGCAACTGTGTCAAAATACTAACAGTACATTATTTTTTGGTGGTGGAAGGAGAAAATGTTGTTTTCTACATTTTCCCCCTTTTCTGCACTTCATTCTGACGATGAAACACAAATATTTTGCTTTAAAATATGTGAGATTATGGAAATTTCTCTAAAGTTTCTTTCAACTTTCTTTGAGTTTAGGGTCCTTTAAACACAGCACAAGGCTTGATATCTGTGATCTACTGGAGAGGAAAGTGGTTGTCAGCACCACAGACAGCTCCTGGGTATTTGCTGGTGTGGCTTGAGTATGGGCCTGGAATGGGACTCCCATAGCTGCCCCTTCCCATTGCCCCATGGCAATTCACAGGACAGGAGACACAGCTTCCTTCTGAAAGCTCAGATGCCCTCTACTAACAAAAGGTATGCCTCAGTCCCTGCCTCCCTCTTCAGACTTTTGTGAAGGAACGTGAGACACTCAGAATACTTGGTGACCATGAGAGAAAAATGGTGTTATTATCTAGACAGTTGATGTAGACAATCTCTTCAAAACCATTTCATAAATCACATCTTAGAGCCTGTCAAAAAATACATATTGCAAACAACAATAACAATTGTGTCCTTTGGAAAATGGATTTTAAACTTCCATCTGGCCCATCAGAACCTTTTTTCCAAATGCAATGTGTGTTTTACTTCTTTGTCTAAATGGTTATGATGGACTCAAGTAGTGGTGAGGGGATAACATCCTAATGAGGACAAGCAGAGAATCCCAGAAACACGATGGAAAAGCTACCATAAATTATAGATTTTGATGAATTACCCCACACTGTCGAGTTTCAATTATAGAAACACACAGTTTACACAAGTAATTACTGAGGAAATTACCACAGAAGCACATCCATTCATTGAATTATAAGGCATCCATTCTCTCCTTTGATTGCATCTTCAGTTCCAAGGATGGCAATCACAGCTCCACACAAAACTTTCATAACACAATCTTTCTTGGATTAAAAGATGCTGTTGGATGTAAAATGTGTACAGGGACGATAAGAAAAGGCTGTTGATTCATATTGAGAAAGAAAATGGCTTCAATGAGTTAACTGCAAAGTGAGAACTTTGATGGCTGAAGGGTGATCACTCAAGTAGCCTGCTCTGAATGTGAGTTCTAACACTCTCTGAGGATCTTTGATGTCAACTTGCAAGTCAGGAGACAGGACACGTCTCATCAACCAACATATCCTTTTGATGTTGGGATGTCATGTAACATTAGAGCTGGCAGGACCCTTAGGAGTTTTAGTCCAACTTTCAACACATTGGTGTCTTTTCCTCAACTCAATATCCAGTTATAAACACACAGATATACATATATGCACACAGTACATCCCTTACAGAGGACACTCCTAATGTCGCCTCATGTTCCCTCATTCTTTTAGTTTTTTTTAATCATGTTTATTGAAGATGAAATTTATATACAGTAATATGCACCCACGGAAATGAAGTTTAATGAGTTTGGATAAACACACCTGAGTAAGCATCATTATATTCAGCTTATAGAATACATCTATCATTCCAGAAGTTTCTTCATGACTCTTCCCAGTTGATATGTCTCCGACCCCACCCCAGGAAGCAATCACTTTCTGTTTTGTATCACTGTAGTGTAGCTTTACTTTCTCTAAATTTGCATATGAATGAAATTCTACCTTGTGTCCTCTTTTGTGTATATCTTCCTTCTGTCAGTATAACGCTTCTGAAAGTCATTGATGTGGTTGCATGTAACAGTTGTTTGATCCTTCGGATTGCTGAGGAGGACTCCATTGTACGGATGTATCACAGCTTGCTTATGCATTCTCTGTTTGATGGAAATTTGGATAGTTTCTTGTTTGGGTCTTCAGGGACAGCATTTCCTTTGCACAGTTGTTAATAACTGGACCAGGTGTGTCGGGATGGCTCAGTTGGCTAAGCATCCAACTCTTGATTTCAGGTCAGGTCATGATCTCACCATTCATAGGATCCAGCTCTGCTTCAGGCTCTGCACTGACAGCACGGAGCCTCCTTGGGATTCTCGCTCTCCCTCTCTCTCTATCCCTCCCCCTATAACTAACTAACTAACTAACTAACTAACTAACTAAATAAATAAATAAATAAAGCTGAACCACCTTCTGACTCAACCACCATTAACTGAAAGGGGTACTGCTCAAGAGAGTAAGGATGATTCTGGGGAACTCTTATCTGTGAGTGGATGAGTCATGTAGAAAGGATGCTACACTCACAGAATGAAGGATGAGAGGGCATCCAGCAGGAAGAGTAGAGTTTTCAGGTTAGGGGGTATAGTGGACTAAATAATGACCCTCCTCACCAAAATTCAGGAGCACCCAGAATCTCAAGATACGACCTTATTTGGAAATAAAGTCTTTTCAGATGTAATTAAAGTAATTAAGGATTGAGATGAGATCATACTGGATCAAAATGGACCCTAAATACAAAGAGTGTCTTATAAGAACTGTTGTTGTTTTTTTAAAGGAATCAGACACTGGGGAGCCTGGGTGGCTCAGTTGTTTAAGTCGGTTAAGTCATTCTGACTGGTGGTTTTGGCTCAGGTTGTGACCTCACGGTTTGTAAGTTCAAGCCACTCATCAGTGTCTGAGCTGACAGTGTGGAGCCTGCTTGGGATTCTCTTTCTCCCTCTCTCTCTCTGCCCCTTCCCTGCTTGCTCTGTCTCTCTCTCTCTTTCAAAAATAAATAAATAAACTTAAAAAAAGGACTCAGACACAAAGAAGAGGCCATGTGAATGCAAAGGGAGAGATTGGAGGGATGCAGCCACAAGCCAAGACATGCCCGTGCCACCAGAAGCTAGAAGAGTCAAGGAAGGATTCTTCCCTAGAGACTTGAAAGGAAGCATAGCCCCACCAACATCTTGATCTTGGACTTCTAGCCTCCACAACTGTGAGGGAATAGATTTCTGTCATATCAAGCCACCCAGTTTGTGGTCATTGGTTACAGAAACTAAGACATGGGTGATTGGCCAGGAATACTCCCTGCTTCCTGATCAAGTCGGAGCATCACCCTGGATGTGTGGTCTGATGGCTAAGGTTACTTACAGGGCATGGTTAGAAAACAGGGTCCCCACCAGTTTTTGTCGGCATGATCACACCAGAAGAGAAATGGTTGCAAAATCTTACCGGTACTTTACTGCTTTATTACCAATGCTTGTTTGGTGGTTAAATTTGTTAGTACTAGTGAAGCAATAATACACATCGAGATAATTGGTTGTTGAGTGTTTACCACGTACCAGGCACGATTCTAAGCTTGCCATGTTTGTTAAATTATTTAATAAGAGTAATATTTTTTCATTAGACCTTATCATAATAAACTAATGGGTATTATTATTAGACATTAGCAAAAACAGTGTGTGAACTACTGGTGGAAACGTAAGCATAAGACACTCTCATTGTTTGGATCCTCGCCACAGTTCTACGAATCCCTTTTGAAGAAGGGAAGATTCAGAGAATCTGAGAAACTGAGCTGCACCTGAGTTGCCTAAGTCTACATGGGATTGGAACCTAGGGTTGCCTGACTCTAAGTTCTAAGCCCATACGTGTGTGTGTGTGTGTGTGTGTGTGTGTGTGTAAGATGTATGTGGTGTCCTGCCTTTCGCCCTGAGCAGGTGAGGGCTCCCGTTCTCACTCAGTAGCCTCTGGAGTGTGGAGAACAAGGTCATGGGCCATGGTGGCCGGGCGTGCACAGACTGCCTCTGCTGCCCAGCCCAGTCCGTTCAGAGCCCCACCTCAGTCTTCCACACTGGGGAGAGCCCAAGCAGCCCATTTCACACCGGGGAGTGGCGTAAGCCGAGGGGACCGAGGAAGACGAGGCAGACAGCTGAGTTCAGGTACACGTGAACAATGCCGGGGCTGCCTTTGGGCTGTAAGAAAGGAAATGAGCCCAGAGAGGGGGGCTTGGAATCTCTAGTCCTCCCCAAGCACCACCCCCCGCTTTCACCTTGGACGACTGCCGTAAGATCCTTGCTCCCTCCGCTTCCTCCTGCCCAGCTCTGTCCACTTCTCCTCAGCCTGCAGAGTGATGGCCTCTACACTCACAAATTAGATCGTGAGATTTCCAGACGACGCCCAGCAGACGAACAGCCTAGGAACGCCTACCTCAGAGGTCTGCAAACTGCAACTCTGGGGCCAAGGCCCGCCCTAATGTTTTTTTCCATAGAGGCAGATTTATTGGCACACGGCCACACCTGCTCATCTTCTTACCCCCAGTGTCTGCTTTCCAGGGAAAGGCAGAGTTGAGCGGTCATGACTGGAACCAAAGAGTCTGCAAACCCTGAACTATTTACTGTGCAGCCCTTATCTGGAAAAGTGAGCCCACCTGGGTCCACCATACCCTGGCTCTTGTGTCCGGCTCACCCTTGAGACTGTCCACCTTACTGTTCTCCCAGAGCCACACCAACACAGGCCTCTGTAGAGCTCCTATTTGCCCAGGGCCAAGGTCCCTTCATCTGCCTTCACAGGGTTGAGATGTCGTCACCAAACTCTTACCTCAACGGCCTCAGAGAGACTCTTCCACTCTTTTATTTTTAGTAAGTCATGAAACTTACTAGTTTGAGAGATTCTACAGTTATTCCTTTCCTTCAATCATTTATTCAACAAATACTATGTGCTGGGCAATTGTATGTGCCAGGGGACAAGACAGAAGCGATTCTGGTCTTTTGGGAGCTCACATTCTAGGTGGGGGAAACAAACCAAAAAGACATGTTACACACACAAATGGGATCACTGTATTTAGTGTGAATGGCTACAGAGACGAATGGGGTGGTCTGTCGGAGATGACTCTGGGGGTGTGGAGTATTGCAGATGGGACATGCTGAAGGGTTGATCTGGGAGCTAAGAACCAAATGACAAGGAATGAGCCACGTAAAGTCCAGACTATTCCAGGAAGCAAGAACAGCAAGTGCAAAGTCCCTGGGGCAGGAGAGAGCTTGGAGGAATGAGAAGAAAGCAGTGTGACTGGAGAAGCATGAGCTGGCCCAAGTCTCCCTCATCAAGTTCTAAGCTCCATGGAGATCTCATCCATCTTCTTACTGCTGTCTCTCCAGCCCCTAGAAATTCTCCTACCATAGGCCTCAGTTTCCTCATCATGCAGTTGGAAAGTGAAACTAGACAAAATATAAGGGCCTCGCCAGCTCAAACCTGCTACATATAATTTTAATTTTCTGAGATCACAGTTAAAATCCACTGGCTTCCCCTTCCAGCACCAAAACGTCCTCCTCATCATTTCTAAAACCACCCAAGTGGCAACTCTTAAACATGGATCGGTAAATGCACAGCTATGCTGGGGGCTTCCAGCACATTCTCTGGGATGCGCAATCCATTGGAACGTAAAGGGAGCAAGGTGCACGGGTGAGAGTCTGGCCCTTCTCACTCCAGGCCTATCTGGGAATGCCAGATACACAATGAAGCTTTTTAACATAGCTTCCACCTTACATTTTTAATACACTGTAGTTTTTTAAAGTATCAGTAAGTAGTCACTGGGAAAGGGGAAGGGGAGCTAACTGACTACTAACTTTTTTCCCTCCGAGTTTCCATGGTCTTTGTCCTTGTTTCCTTCTTGAGAAGAGTAAGCAGAGAAGGCATTCAATCTGAGGAGTGATGGACACAAAGATTAAAAGGCACTGAAGACCTGGGGCGCCTGGGTAGCAGGGCTGGGTAAGCGTCCGACTCTGGATCTCGGCTCAGGTCACGATCTCACAGTGTGTAAGTTCGAGCCCCACAGCCAGCTCTGCTCTGAAAGCATGGAGTCTGCTTGGGATTCTGTCTCTCCTTCTCTCTGCCCTCCATGCTTGTGCTCCCTCTCTCTCACACATTCTCTCTCTAAATAAATAAATAAATACATAAATAAACTATTAAAAAAAAAGCAGTGAAGATCTTTGCTTCTCTCCTCTTTCTCCTTCTGTCTCCCCCACCCCTCCCCACGAGCATGTACACACATACATACACCCTTACCAGCACACACAAATGTATCAGATGCACACACATGGATAAATATTCACTGAAACACACACAAGCACAAATTCAGACTTCAGCAGGTGCACGGATATTCACATGTATGGGTGCCTACCTGTTTGAATATTCACATGAACCCCAACACGCTTAAAATAATAGTCACACAGCCAGCACATTCATCCACATGCAGTCTTAAGAACACAAACACTGGGGCGCCTGGGTGGCTCAGTCGGTTGGACGACCAACCGGCTCAGGTCATGATCTCGCGGTCCGTGAGTTCGAGCCCAGCGTCGGGCTCTGTGCTGACAGCTCAGAGCCTGGAGCCTGTTTCGGATTCTGTGCCTTCCTCTCTCTCTGACCCTCCCCCGTTCATGCTCTGTCTCTAAAATGAATAAACGTTAAAAAAAAAATTAAAAAAAAAGAACACAAACACAAAATTGACGTGTGCTTGCACTAGTGAACTCGCATGCTCACACATGCACATAGAGCACAAACATTCAGGTCCACACATAGACTCACATACGAATTCTGAGAGGCTCACACCTACACACAAAGACATCGGACCACATACATGATACACAGGCACAGGCATGAACACACACTCAGGCGCATAGGTACTTAGAGGCACTCACACGTCAGGCACACCGTCACCCCACCGCATCCCCAGAAGGTAGATACACAATCGCTGTGCACAAACACACACACTAAGGGGCTTCATTCACACTTTTCCTGAATGATCAGGTCCAAAGAAATACAATTAGTAAAAAGATTGAAGATGTCTTTTGTTTCTGCTTCGTGGTTCTTTTTTTTTTTTTCTTTTTCTGCTATGAAATGGAAAATCCATTGTAGTGGAATAAATGAAGCAGTCAGAAAATAAGAGGCAGGCTCCTGGGGAACCCAGAACCTGGAATTCATCTCCGCAAAATCGCAAAATCGGGTGAGGAAGTTAGGCTCTGTGGGGAGCGGGATTTGCGCTCTTGAAATTCATGAAATCCTCACCAGAGGGAGTCTCCCAGGATGTTCCTCACCATCCCGTAAATTAATATTAACAACAGCCTTATGTTTAGGACTCTTTTTGACTTGTGGGAGGAAAATGCTTTCACATCTGTGTTTCTCTTTTTATTCCTAAGCATCTACAAAAGGTGGGAAGGGCTGGAGCTGAGATATCACTGAAGAGGTAACAGCCACACGAGTGCATTCGCAATCCCATATATGCACATAGGTGCCTGACACTGTGCTTGCTAAGTGTTTGGTGTTTTTTTTTTTTTAAGTTTATTTATTTTGAGAGAGAGAGAAAGAGAAAGAGCAGAGAAGGGGCAGAAAGAGAAGGAGAGAAAGAATCCCAAGCAGGCTCCACGCCGTCAGCACAGAGCCTGATGTGGGGCTCAAACTCAGGAAGAGTGAGATCATGCCCTGGGCTGAGATCAAGAGTCAGACGCTTAACTGACTGAGCCACCCAGGTGCCCCAGTATTTTTGCCACCTTCACTCACAGCATCCCTGCAACAACCCTAGAGGGGAAATGAATCATTATTGCCATTTTACAGTTGAGGAAAGTGAGGATCACAGAGGTAATGTCTTCCTTAAGGTCACAACCGTTGATACTTGTATTTGAACCCAGGTCAGATGTGGAAAGACAGGCACAGGAGGTGGTAGAGACTGGGCTGTCTTAGAATAATGAGGGTCTTGGGGCCCCTGGGTGGCTTAGTCAGTTAAGCATCTGACTTCGGCTCAGGTCATGATCTCATGGTTCACGAGTTCGAGCCCTGGGTCAGGCTCTGTGCTGACAGCTCAGTGCCTGGAGCCCCTGCTTCATATTGTGTCTCCTGCTCTCACTGCCCCTCCTCCTGCTCACACTCTGTTTCTCTCCCTCTCAAAAATAAATAAAAACATGAAAAAAAAGAGTAGTTATGCAACTAAACTTAAAGCAAATGTCTTATGGCATCATTGTTAAGCCTTACCCATCATTTCCCTCTGAATCACCACCAAATTGTGGCACTGTGCTTTAGTTAGTACCAATTCACTCCCTTATAATTGAGTGTATTTTCCACTCTCAAAGGGGCTGCATGAGATTTTCCAGCTGGGAAGACCCAGAGACCACAGTCTGACCCAGATGATGATTCTCATCTCATTGTGACACAAAATAAATGAGTCAGGGCTGTTAAAGATTAAAAATAGCATCCCAATGAAATCTAGGGCCACATGAGGTCCTCCAAAATGGTGCAAGGTCACAACTTGGAGGGTTCCAGGTAGTCTGTTCTGGGGGCAAGTGGAAAGAAAAAAGAACAACTAACATCCAGTCCCCCTTTCCTGTCCACAACAAAGCCACAGGGTATTTGGGGCTGGGGATCCTGGTCCCCTGCCTACACACACTCACTTGCAGTGATGGGGCTCTGATTGGCTTAAAACAGTCCACATTCAACAGGAAGCCACTCTGATCCGCTCAGTGCCTCTGATACATTTTGAGCCAATGAGATAAGAACTCTTTTGGCTAGAGGAAAAAAAAAATCTTTCCCTCCTATCTGTAGGAGGAAAGGCATTCTTGGTTCCTACTGACCTGGGACAAGGAAGCACAGGGCTCCTGCATGCTCCTGGCAGCCATTTTGAATCATGAGGGGAGTCACTTTTAGAAATGAGACAAAAGAGGAATTTGGAGAGGAAGATGAAGAATATCTGTGTAGGCTGGATCAAATCCTGCTTGAAGCCAAAGCTTCTTCTGAGATGTTCGTTTACCCAGGTCAAGATGTCCCTTTGCTGTTCATGGCAACTTGGGTTGGATTTTCTATTAAATTCAAGCATCAGGTTTTTTTTTTTTTAATTTTTTAAAAATGTTTTTATTTATTTTTGAGACAGAGAGAGACAGAGCATGAGCAGTGGATGAGCAGAGAGAGGGGGAGACACAGAATCTGAAGCAGGCTCCAGGCTCTAAGCTGTCAGCACAGAGCCCGATGCGGGGCTTGAACTCACAGACTGTGAGATCATGACCTGAGCTGAAGTCGGATGCTAGACCACCTGAGCCACCCAGACGCCCCTCAAGCATCAGGTTTCTAACAAATTATTAGTATTGGCTAAGAACAGGATCTGTCCTTTCATATTGGTAGCATATAGGACGAACATGGAAAGAAAATGAGACCAGACCTTGAAAATCATGCCTATGCCAGAAACTTTGCATTAATCCTCAGACAATCCTGGATGATTAAATATGTTCATTGCTATTTTTTTTAAGTTTATTTATTTCAAGAGACAGAGTGGAGGAGGGGTACAGAGAGAGGGAGAGAGAGAATCCCAAGCGGACTCCATGCTGATAGTGCAGAGAATGATGCGGGGCCTGAACTGAACCCTGAGATCATGACCTGAGCCAAAACCAAGAGTCTGAACCAACCGAACCACCCAGGCACCCACGTTCATTGCTATTTTATAGATGAGAAAACTGAGGCTTTGAAAGGCCAAGAGGCCTGCCTAGGTTCTCATGGCTGGTAAGTAGTGGAATCAGGATTTGAACCCCAGAGTGACCAACTCTAAAAAACTTGCTATTTTTATGAAACCACCTCGCCTCACGCAGATTCCACCAGACTGACATCCTCACCAACGAGGAATTCAAACAACCAAGGAGAGGAGCTGGCACCCAAAATCTCCCTCACTTTAAAGCTCTGTGTCCTCCTGATTCTGGAAGCCTGCTTTGGGGACAAGTCAGCTCGCGGTACAACTATTCCAAACAAACTCCTTAAGTGGGACTGCTAACTTGTGAACACAGCTGTTCAAGGAGCTTGTGTCCCAACCTTATCACGGTCCCAGGACAGTGATCCCTGTGGACATTGCTAAATATGAGTGGTTACAGACACTGGTTTCAAACTCCAGGTGCACCTCCTACCAGTTCTCCCACCTCTGGACCACCAACCAGCTCCTACAGATAATCTTAGTCTGGAGCGGGAAGTGGTGTGACCTCACTCGTTGCTTCTAGCAAAATTAATGTCATCCCCTTCACTCCATTCCATTGCTGAGCCGATGGACAAATGAATAAGTTACATGCCCTTGCAAATGATCCACAGCTTGTTTGTTCCTTCAAGTACCTTAGGGATAAGAAGCTCATGAAAAAAAAAAATAGCAATAAAAATCTCTTTGACACTGGAACTCTCCAATTTGTTTTTTTAATGCCGCAGGTTGGACCTCAGAGGAGACCTAGGGATTTATCAAGGTTAAGCGGACAGGGGCAGGGAAGGAGAGTCACTGCAGGTTTCTGGCTCCCCCAAATGCTCCTAATTCCCCAAACCCAAGGTTACTGCTCCCAGGGTGCTTCCAAAAACTCCAGTTCCAAGAAATTAGGCTTTATACTCAATAATAACTTTGGTGGTCAATAAAAGAAAATTTAACTTTTAAAGGTTTAAAAAGCCACACATGGGGTGCCTGGGTGGCTCAGTCAGTTGAGCGTTCAACTCTTGATTTTGGCTCAGGTCACAATCCCAGGGTTATAGGATTGAGCCCCATGTCAGGATCTGTACTGAGCATGAAGCCTGCTTAAGATTCTCTCTCCCTCTCTCTTTCCCTCCCCTCTCCCTCTCCTACTGACTCTCCCCTACTCTCTCTTCTCTAAAAAAAAAAAAAAAAAAAAAAAAAAGAATAAAAATAAAAACTTTTAAATAGCCAGTCATACTGTACCAATCCTATGCATGAAGTCATTCATTCATTCATTCATTCATTCACCAGTGTTTATGGAGTACCATATGTCAAGGATGCCATGAGGCACAGAGATAAACTTAGCTTTGCAGCCATGTAGTAATTTAGAGTATACGTGGTATTTTATATTACATCATGGGAACCTTGATGAATCAGGGAAGCTGTGGTCTGGTTATAAAGAAAGTGGGCTCTGAGGTTAGATGACATGACCTCAAAATACAATTCCACTACCTGTTAGTAGACAAGTAACTTGTGTTCTCTGAGCCTTGATTCTACTACTACTGAAAAGGGTTAATAAAAATCACAGGGCTGGGGCACCAGGGTGGCTCAGTTAGTTGAGCGTCTGACTCCTGATTTTGGCACAGTTTGTGATCCCAGGGTTGTGGGATCGAGCCCCGCGTTGGGCTCTGCACTGAGCGTGGAACCTGCTTGGGATTCTCTCTCCCTCTCCCTCTGCTCCTCTCCCCTGCCTGTGTGCTCTCTCTCTCTCTCTCTGTCAAATAAAATTTTTTTTAATTTAAAAAAAAATCATAGGGTTGTAATCGGATTAAATGAACCAACAATCCATATACAGTGTTAGCACAGTGCTTGGTCACAATGAGCACCTAATAAATGTTAGCTATTATTATCTCTAGAATATTCTACCTGTACAAAACTTGTATCACCAGCACCTACTCTGGGCTCAGAAACCGTTAATCCCATTCGGCAAATAGAGGCCTTTTTTATTTGAACGAAAGATAGTATAACCACCGTCAGAACTATCCTAAAAAAAATGCCAGGAGGAAGAATAATTCACCGAACCCCAAGAAGGTTTGATAGCTCCTTTCAAGACTGGAAAAACAAAGGGCATGTGTCCTCTGAATGGGAATAAACCTTTTGTGAATAAATAGGAAGTCAAACTGGCTTGAAAAGAAGCAGGAGAGGGAATGTGTTAACACACGACAGGCATTTCAGGCAAACCAGAGGTCTGAGAATGAGATGGGCTGCCTGTGGAAGTAGGCACCCCCAGAGGTGGTCAAGAAAACCCATGGTCGTTATTTGTTATTTGTAATGTAGCATAAAGGGAGTGTTGGACCAGCGGGGCTTTAAGGCTTCCCACTAGGCTCATACTCCATTGTTCTCTTCCTAAGATTCTTGTCCCCAGTGTTCCTCAGGTGGAGGAAAGGGGGAGGGTACTTTGTATTTAGGGGTACAATAACTTCCTACTTCTCAGTAAAGTACTTTTGTCATCTCCTATTTTACAGATGATGTTACTGAGGCGGGGGGCGGGGGGAGGGGGGTTAAATGACTTGCCCAAGGTCATGTAACTGGGATTGGGGTTTGAGCACCGGCTGGCTCCAGAGTCTATGCTCCTAGCCAGTGAACCATTCTGCTTCTCGTTTAACTGACTTATACATGTACTGGCACCGTGCTCTGCCCTCAGCATGTAGAATGATGCCTACCACATGGTAGGTGTTCAGTAAATACTGAATTAACAAATGACTGAATGAACAGGGTACGTGCTCCCCAGACGTTAGTTCTCTCTTCCTTCCTCTCCCCTGCTGTCCCTAAGGAGCCTGGTGAAAGTTGAATTCGGACTTCTTGCCTTCCCCCTGAACCTTAGATTTTGCACAGAACTTGTCCAAAATTACATGCAATTGTGGATCGGCCATAAGGACGAATTCAGTTGATTAGATCAAATGTACCATCTCCCTATCACAACACAATGGATTTATCTGGGAAAGGTATTTGGCTGGAAACCCGACCCGACCCAACCCAACCCAACACGAAGCTCCTGAGGCCGCCGGGGAGAAGCACGGCCTGGTGACTAACAGGATGGTTGAGCGCTGGAAGCAAATGATGGTTAGGAGATACCCACGGCCACGCTGCCTCATAACAAGATTAATCTGGGGGCGAGGAAAGGGTGGTTATTAATGTGTCCGGAAGGCGACTCTAGGTCTTATTCCCTTGATGAGAGCAGAGTCACAGGTTATTTATAGCCACTTTCCAGGAGGAACGTGGCACAGGGCGACCGAGGAGAGAGCCATGCCAAGGCGCGCTAATGAAACTTTGGGGATAATTTACAGCTCAAGTTCAAGGACTTTTGCAGTGAGAGAGAGCCTCTCAAACTCCCAGCAACCCCTGCTCAGTTAGGAGGCTAATGGTGACGGTGCAGGTTTGTTGTTCAAGACTCACCATCAGCTCTGGCCGAGTTACTGCAACAGCCTCCCTACTTGTTCTCCCTTCCCCTCCTCCTGTGTCAGTCCATTCTCAACGGCGCAACCAGGGGGACCCCGTTCAAACTAACTCAGATCAAATCCCTCCTTGGGGATCAGAGCGAAGCGCAAGTCCACACAACAGCCCAGAAAGCACTACGTGACACCCCTCCACTCCTTCCTCAACCTCATCGTCTCCCCCTGCCCCCAGCTCGCTCCCAGCTGCTCCTGCAACATGCAAACACACTCCCACTGCAGACTCCTGGCTCCTTCCTGCCATTTCCTCCACCTGAAACTCACCTGGATGATAGCCTTTTAAAACATGGACTCCCTTTCCTGCTTCCCTGCTGTACTCTTCTCGGTAACTCGTCGGAATCTGACAGAGTATCCAGTCCCTGCTTGTTATTTGCAATAGCTACATGCCGTAAAATCACAGGGCAGTCTGAATTCGCAAATACTGAATCATTTGCTACTAGGGGAAATAGGGGATTAGGTTCCTGCAAGCCTCCGGGCACAACATTTCTGTCAACCAAACAATCCGGAACCTTGTTTTCTGTGTCTCTGTTTGAAGGCCCACCTGAATGAAACTTCTCTAACACAGGTATTTTGTCTGTGACGCACATCCCAACCTTCTTGCACTCAGGGACGCTAGACAGCATTTCAGAACTACGGTTGGGGGCTGACTTCAACAGCGAGATGACCAACGGAAAGCACAAAAACGCGAAGAACTTGGCACTAGATGGATTGCTAAAAGAACACTTGTTTCACGTGTGAGAGGTGAACAAGAAGGCAGAGCATTGCCCTGTTTGACCTGAGCTGGGAACCGTGTACATTAAGTGACAAATTTTTCACCACCCTGCACATGTGAGCCAATGACCGTGAAAGCACCCTGGGTATGGATTGGGGGGTTACAAATAAATTTTAGCAAGCAGGCTAATTCACAAACACAGAATCCATGAAAAATGGGGATCAACTATGTATCTACCTTAGGTATTTATTTATTGACTGCCTTCCCCACCAGCAGGTAATTTTATCTGCTTTGTTCACGACTGTGTCTCTGAAACCTGGAACATAGTAGACTCTTCACATATATTGTTAGGTAAATAAGCCTGAAGCTCTTTCCGTTTTGACCAGATACAATACCAACTGTATTTACATTATTTGTATGCAAATAATGTAACTGTAATGTAATAATGTAATGTAAAAATAGTGGCATGTAAATTCTGGAGAGGATTTTAGAGAATGGTCAACCAATGCCCTCACATCATAGATTAGACACTAAAGCCCAGGGAGGGGTAGTGATCAGCCTAAGGTCACCAGACAGATTGGGGGCAAAGCCACATGTATTTTTTAAGCTACGGTTCAGAACTCTGTGTGCTTCTCAATACTGCTACTACCGTGCAGATGGGATCTTTGCTATTACGGGATGTCACAGATCATCTGCCCCAGTGCTTGGAACAGAGCGGGTGTTCAATAAACGCTGACAAGGTAGATTACAAGGGAGGCGGAGGGTATTCCCAGAAGATCAAAATGCAGCCTGTACCTTCAGCTAAAGTCAATCATACCGATTGGAATGACTGACTTGATTTTAAGTATAGCTCTCGCTACAAAAAGTTCATGAGAAAGAAAGAGGAGCTTTGAGTATAACACTTTGTGTTGCAAGTAATGGAAAATTAAACTCACACTGGCTTCAGCAAGACAGAAAATTTATTGAGTTGTATAACAGAAAAGTCCAGAATTAGCATGAATTTTTGATGAGGGTTGCTCCAGAGATTGAAAATATCATTAGTTTTGCAGCAATCATTAGTTTTCCAGCTTCAACGCTCTGCAGTTCTCTTGGTTGTGTCCTGGGGACAGCTTTCCTCCCAGTAGCAAAATGTCTGTAAGAGTCCCTGGCTTAGCATCTATCCAACACAGCAGCCAGAAGAAAACAGCTTCTCTGGTCCACGGTTTCCAGACAAAGACCTGCTCTTTACTCTGATTGGATACACCAGAGGTCACATGGCCACCCCAAAAACCAATCACCATAGCCAGAGGAATGGACATTGCTGATTGGTGGACTGGGATGCCGTGGTTACAGGACCAACACTCCAGTAAGAGAGAGCAGTGTGTTCAGACACAGGGCTGAGACAACATGTACAAAGAATGAATAATTCACAACAGCTGGGTCATAACCTATAATCAAAAAGGTATGAGGGGCCTAGGGAAAGGACAGGGTCATCTCAGTCCCCAAGTAGAAACATTGTTTCTAGGATTTATTTCTCTTAACATCTTTTTGAATATCATACATACAGTAGGGCTGGAGATTTGCAAGTCAAGCGAACTCTTCATTAGTCCCAGAATATTAGCAGAGCTTGGTTCATCCCAATGAATGTCTCTGAGACAATCAGGAGCCTGCCAGCCACCCCTCCAACAGTCACTGCGTCCCTTACATAATGCACAGGGGCTCCAATGAGGAGGATTTGGCTTCACCTCCTTTCAACACGCCAGAGATTCCCATGACCTCGCTCTCATGCTGATGTCAAACAGCTGCTCCACTGTTAAGCATTCTAAGTGACAAAGCAAACTGTGGGCAGGAACCACTCCTTGTTGCAATGACAGGAGCGAGAAAGTTTGCAGCAAAATCACATCTGGTAGCTGTGCTTGTGTTTTGTGCTGGCAAATACTGATCCTTCAGGACTGTGTTCAAATCCAAACACTAGCAACCTAGCAGTGGTCAAAGGTGGTAAGCTGGGGGTGGGAGGAGGTCCATAGGTGACATGGTGGCTCCATGAATCTGACTGTACTACGAAGGTCAAGGAAGTGACCTGAGTCGTCTTAAACACCAGGCAATGGGCAAAGGTAATCACCAAGAAATCCCAGAAGCAGAACAGATGTTAAAGATAATAAAAATAAATAAAGGAAAAGATGGTGGGTTGGCTGTGTGACTAGCAAGTTGAAGGTTAGGCTAGTCTCAGAAAGGAGTAACTATCAGTGGACATCGGTGAGGGTGTGAGAGCTGGCTCTCTCCATCTTCTGGCTAGCTTCTCCACAGGTGGTGGCCTCATCTTCACCCCGCCCCCCAGAGACAGTTTTCTCCACGTGGAGGAGTGGATGGTTGTCCCCAGTCACCAACTACCATTCTTTCAGCTTTGTGACATGAAAGGCAAAGTCCTTTTCCTCGAGCACCAAATCAGGAATTGCAGGGGAAGGTCTTCTATCAACCTGGCTTAGGTAGGATACTAACCCCCCGGAAGAGACTTTAGGAACTAGAGCAAAGGGGTTCCCTAACTGGCCAGCCTTGGGGTACATATCCACCCTAATGGTACAGTTCCCAGCTCTATCGAATAAAAAAGACAGTGTAAGTATGGACTAAAAAATTATTCATTGTTAATGTGAAACTCAAATTCAACTGGTTGTCTTATATTTTATCTGGCAAACCTGGAATAGAGGCAGAAATGAGGATTCTGTAATTGGAAACTCCCCAGAATCACCTGCCAGAGAGGAGGACAGATAAATTCACAGACTATTGGACGGACAAAAACAAAATTGCCCTGCAGCTCAGTTTTTCATTAACTGAGAAAGATACTTATCAAGATACATGAGAATTCAAAAGTTGATGGAGAAGCCAAAGAGAAAGACTGTAAACCAATGCTTCTTAAAATGCACTCCATGGAACACTAGCTCAGTGGGCTGTTAATAGCTCTTACCTATAAAAGGGCTTCTGTGGCCAAATAGATTTAGGAAGGACTTGCTAAGTCCAGTTAATTGGGTTTCTCTGCTGTAGGACTCTCATTGCAGTAATATGTCAATTTCCATTGACAATTTCCCAGGAGGGAAAGGGTGAATGCAGCTTTCCTCAGACACGTGGCTATGGAAGCGTTTTAGAGCAGAACAGCTCCTGGGGCTTCCATTTGTGGAAATCATGAAGTCCAGAGGGGCATTCTGGTAGGTATACTGTCAACAGGATGGATACCACAAGCTCCATCCTCTGGATTAAAACAGGGTATCCCCAAAGAATGAAATTAAGAGTAAATATTGATTCCACGTCACTATTTCCAGCTAAAACCAGGAGGCAGAGAGTGCACACACTTCCAGCAAATGTGTCCACCTCTTAGGCCCATCAACATGGTGTCCTGAACCAGCCAGGCCAAGGTCTGACCCTTCTCAACTGGTCCCCTGTGAACTCCTTGCTTTATGCACCTGCTCACGAATTATAATTCCCAGCATGCAATGACACAGGAAGTGTAGGAACAGGAACGCACAGTTCCAATTTCCTCCATGCTTGGATACCTTATTATACTTGGTCCACCTTTATCATCACAAGGTCACAGAAACTAGGAAATGAAGAAAACTTTAAATTTAGGAGAATAAGAGAATGGAATCACATCTCGACCCTCGGGCATTATATACTCCCTTTCATTCATTCTCTCAGTTACTTCCCCACGGCACCCCTATATCTTACATATAAAAGGAGTTCTGTGGTCAAACACATTTAGGTTTTCTCAAGGCCACTCAACAGATGCAGAAACTGAGCCCAGAGATAATAAACAGCATGATTGAGCTAATTCCAGAGGAAGAGATTTTATCTCTATAGACTGTTGCTATTTTATACTTCTCAGCCACGCAGGGCTCCACTTCCCCAAGATACTCTCTGCTTCTTATTTGAATGCTTGTCAACCTCTGCCCCTCCACCAAATTCTTCTAATAAACAGCATCCAGGAAGTGCCGTTCCCTTTGTGTGCCCCCACAATCCTCTGCATTATGTTTGATCTCAACATCCCATTGAAAATTGGATATTGGTAGTTGCCTGCTATGATAATGAACCAGTTATGTCTCAATTTGAAAAGGCATTTAAGACACCTGTTTTCATTAGTAATTATAGATAATTGCTATGGTGGAGGGCTGCTTTTTTTTTAATTGCACAGTAAAGGTCTTTGAGAAATGGAACAATTAATTTCCCGATACCTTACCACGAGCAAAGTACGATGTGAGCCCTCATTTTGGGAAATGTTTGTAGGTAATTGGGCTTGGCTGCTTGTAAGGGAAAAAAGTAAATTATATTTTAGATCTACGTCCTGACATATGTTATCCATAGATAACTATTTTTTTTAATGTTTTTAATGTTTTGTTCAGAGTTTACTCATGCATTCACTCTAGGAACACTTGGGCCAGGTCCTTGTTAAATACTGAGAGGCAATGACTCACTCACTCATTCATTCACTCATTCATTCAACGCAAGGCATTCAACAATAAATACTGAATTACAATTTTGAAGCCCTACTTAGACAGTAGGAATCCATTTTCCTAAAGAAATGTTCCTGCTCTTTGGGCCCATAATTCCACATGTAAAAAGTTTTCTTAAAGGCATTGTGTCTTAAAGAAAGGAGTAATCTAAATATTGATCAAGAGTACAAGAATGGGTAAATGAATCATTATAAGTGACAGTCATTAAGAAATATAGAAGAGGGGCACCTGTCTGGTTCAGTCAGCAGAGCACGTGACTCTTGATCTTGGGGTTGTAGGTTCAAGCCCCATGTTGGGCGTAGAGATTATTTTAAAAATAAAATCTTAAAAAAAAAGAAAGAAATATTGAAGAAGATATGCTATGGGGTAGTCATGTATTAAAAAGAAGGAAAATTTGGCTATGAAACAACCCCAAACCTGCAAACTAAAAATGACTGAGAACATAAGCCAAAAATCAGAACCATCCAGAAATCCCACAGCAGGCTATTTACCCCAAACAAGTGAAATCAGGATCTCTAAGAGATATAAGCATTTCCTGGTTCATCATAACACTGTTCACAGCAGCCAAGAGGTGGAAACAACACAAATGTCCCTCAAGAGAGGAATAAAGAAAATGTGGTCTATACATACTACAGACACTATTCACCTTAAAAAAAGAAGGAAATTTGGGACACCTGGGTGTCTCAGTCAGTTAAGTGGCCACCTTCAGCAAAGGTCATGATCTCAGGGTTCATGGGTTCAAGTCCTGCGTCAGGCTCTGTGCTAACAGCTCAGAGCCTAGAGCCTGCTTCGGACTCTGTGTCTCCCTGTCTTTCTGCCCCTCCCCCACTCACACATGAGCGTGCGTGCTCTCGCTCTCTCTCAAAAATAAACATTAAAAAACTTAAAAAAAAAAAAAAAAAGAAAATTCTGCAATGCATACATTATGGACGAACCTTGAGGACCTTACGCCCAGTGAAATAAGCCACACCACAAAAAGACAAAAACTGTATGATTCTGCTTATGTAAGGTATCTAAAAGAGGCAAATTCATAGAATCAAAGGGTGGAAGGATAATCGCCAGGAGGTGGGATCAGGAAGATGGGGGAGGGGGGAGGGATCAACAAGCCTAAAGTTTCAGTTGAGCAAGATGAATCAACTCTAGAGATGTGCTGTACAGAACGTGGCTATAGTCAACCATACTGTATTATACACTTAAAAATCTGAGAGGGTAGGTCTCATGTCCCGTGTTCTTACCACATTAAAAAAAAGAGAGGGAGAGAGAGAAGCCAAAATGGATGTAATGGTTCTCTTCAAGGAGCGCTATTGCCAAAGTAGTCGTGTTTGGAGACACCGTTGGGATACATTTTATCTGGCGCGCTTTTCTGTGTCCCCAAATTTCTAACAATAAACACATATTACTTTTGCAATCGTGGTATCAGGAAAGAGAGGCATACGAGGGTGGGGAAGTGGATGGGAGGGTGGGAGTGAAGGTTCTGCACATCCATCAGCCTTGGAAGACGAGGAGCTGAGTCCAGAAGAGACGATAACACCTCCCATGATAATAACAGCTAGAGCAACTCACAGGATCTCAGGGTCGGAGAGACCATGCAGTTTGAATCCTTCTACATCTATGATTACCAATCTTGGCTGCGGATAATAATCTCTGAGGCTTTTACAAGATAGAACTGTTCGTGTCCAACCCCACCATTCCTCCCACGGGACTCATCCTGCACCATGGGCCAGGACTTGGTACTTTTTATTTTACGTTTTAAAGTGTCTTTATTTATTTTGAGAGACAGAAAGAGAAAGAGAGGGAGTGTGAGCAGGGGAGGGCAGAGAGAGGGAGAGAGAATCCCAAGCAGGCTCTATGCTATATCAGGGCAGAGTCCAACTCAGGGCTGGAACCCAACAAACTACGAGATCATCACCTGAGTTAAAATCAAGAGTCAGGTGTTTAACCAACGGAGCCACCCAGGTGCCCCAGCACTGGTACTTTATAGACTCCCCCATGTGATGATAATGCACAGCAGGTGGGGTTGAGAACAATTACCACCACTGATTCTCAAATACACAGTTGCCTATACACAGGAACTACCTGAGAGTCTTTATAAAAATACTGATTCCTGGGAGCCATCCAGAGATTCCGGTCTAACCAGTGTGGGGTGTGGCCTGGACATCCTGGTTTTTAAGAGCTCTCCAAGCGATTCCAAAACACAACTGAGTTTGGGAACCGTCAGTCTACACCCTTGTACTTGAAGAGTGGCCCAGAGGCCAGAAGCATGGGCACCACTTGGGAGCTTGAGGGAAGCAAAGAATCTGAGTCCACACCCCAGACCTACTAAAACAGAATCTGCAGTCTTCGCAAGGCACTTAGATGGTTTGTGTGTCTATTAAAGAGAAGCACTACCTAGACCATCCCGGGCAGGAAACATATGAAGTCCCCGACCTCTTCCAAGTCAAATTTCCAGACTCTCATCTCTACCCTACCCCGCAAAGAGGGAAACAAACAAACAAACAAACAAATCTAACTTCTGGCAGTTGTGCAGCAGGTAAACTAAGACCTTGTCCTTCCCAATCTATATCCAGGCTTTCAACCCTCCCACACAACGCAGCTGGAGGGCAAGCATCTGTTTGTTCCTCCTCGGAGCTGAAAGATCCAGACTGTTTTATTATTCTAAAGGACCACACTACGCGGTAACAGAACAACCCCTGTAGAGGATGTTTCACCACGGATCAGCTTCAAGAGGCCTCCCCGGAGTCCCCAAATTCCCCCACAACAAAGTGAGCTGATTTTAATCAGCAGCTGCTATCTCATCTGCATCGGAGATCCCATGAATATGCAAGCCGGGGAGATGGGGTCTCAAGGAGCAGGAATAATTGGCCCCTTGCATTTGATATTCCAGGCCAGTGTTCTCTGGTGCACTTTTCTCTCCAGCAGTCTTGTGAGGGATTCAGGTCACAGCAAGTACCATGGGCATTATCCATTAGAACAAGATCAAAGGGAAGAAGGAGTGCATTTTAAAGAGTCCAGTCTGTGGTGCGATTACTTGATGGTACTATTACATTTCTTCTGTGTTTTGCAGCCTCTCTGGAGAGGGGTTTGCAAATTCCCCCATGCCTCATTAGCCTTGGGTCAAAGCAGCCCTGGGTTTAACTGCATGGTGGGAGGTATGCAGCTGGTGCTTATCACTCTGTGGCCATCTCTAGGTTTAGGAAAGGAGAAACACAGGGCTCTCTGGAGGCCAGGTTAGGTGGGCTGGCTTCCAGGCGCAAATCATCCAGATGTGGCCTCCAGAGCTGACGCTGTTTTTGTCACCAGCATTTATTCTCTCTCCTTCCTCTGGAGAACCAGGCTCTCGCAGTTCTTAATTCGCATGGTTCGGAGAAGAGTGCCGGGGTCCAAGAAGGGGTGTGTGTCTCGGGTTCAGCCCATCAGAGGATCTCATTCTCCCAGCCACAGGAAATTGGCCAGAAATGCACATGTGACTCCAAGTCAATGCGAATTTAGTTGGTTGCAGAGAAAGGCAAGAGTTGCAGAGAAAGGCAAGAGTCTTTACACGGGGGAAGATCTAAAACCAGGTTGCCCACAGTCATCTTACCCCAAGGGAGATCCTGTCTGAGACTAAAGCCAACACAGACAAGAGCAGAGCCAATGATACAAAGCGTCAAGTTGGGCCTGGATCTGGCCATACCTTAAGGCTTGAGCCTTACAGACACAGGCCAATGGATTTCTTATTTTGTTTAAACCACTGGAGTTAGATTTCTATCACTTGCAAGCAAATGAGTCCTAATTGGTAGTGGACAGTTTTGCTCAAATCCCATCATGATACACCTGGGTTCTACTCGTCACATCCCTTACAATGAAGTCAGGATACGGTAACATACACTCTCTCTAGTAACATCACTGAGTCTCTGCTATGTGCCAGGCACTGTTATAAGAATCCAGGATAACTCAGCAAACTAAACGGGCAAAAGTCTTGGTGTTTTCGAACTTTGGTGGAGTTGGATTGTGAGGGGAGCGTCTTACGTTACCCATAAATCCAGCATTCTGAGATGTTCAACAACCTGCCGAGGTTTGCCGGGGAAATGTGATAGAATGGAAACTTAAACCCAATCACTTTAATTGCTTAGCCCTGTGTGAAAATCCAAGCCAGCGGCTGAAAACTGGCAGAGTCTAGCCAGATCAGACCCAAAGACGGGTTGTGTGTGGACCTTGAAGATTTCTTCTTTTTTTTTTTTTAATTATTAGCCATCATTAAAGTTCAGATTTTATATAAACATCCACATTTTTAAGTAATCTTGAAAAGCTGCAAACTTCTGATAGCAATGGACTAGAACTCCCACATGCCAGCCACTGGCAGGAGCCAGAAGAGGCTGCTCGTGAAATATGGCCACAGGTTGCCATTGGCTCCAATGTCCACCTGGACCATCTCTGTCACTTAAGTTGCCCTCTTGGCCCTGTGGGCCTTTGAGTTGGCAAGCTCCGCTGCAGACTTTGGGAGGACATCCTCCTTTGTGCATTTATTGCCAGACCTGCTGTACTTAGCCTCTAGCACAGCACCAATGTTGGCTCACTCTTCTTTCTACCACATGTCATGACAAGTGAAGACTCAGAGACTCTTTCTGAGATAGCGCTAATGGAAGCCACCCATTCATCTACTTTTTAAAATGAAAATTGTGTGTGTCAGGGCGCCTGGCTGGCTCAGTTGGTTGGGTGTCTGACTTCGGCTCAGGTTATGATCTCACGGTTTGTGGGTTTGAGCCCCGCGTCGGGCTCTGTGCTGACAGCTCAGAGCCTGGAGCCTGCTCTGGATGCTGTGACTCCCTCTCTCTCTGTCCCTACCCCGCTCAAGCTCTGTCTCTCTCTCTCTCAAAAATAAATACACATTAAAAAAAATTAAAATGAAAACTGTGTATTCTTAAGGTGTGCAATATGTTGTTTTGATATACATAGTGAAACGATTACGAAAATCAAGTGAATTGACCTGTCATCTCCCCACATACTTGTGTGTGTGTGTGTGTGTGTGTGTGTGTGTGTGTGTTATGAGACCCCCCAAAGCCTTCTCTCTTAGCAAATTTCCAGTATTCAATACACTGTTATTAACTATAGTCATCATGCTATACGTTGGATCTCTAAACCTATTCACCTTGACATTTGCATCTGACTAAACCTCTCGGAGGCAGAGTACTCAGAATCAGTCCAGGAAACATGTGCCCTGCTGGCCTCTTTAATTCCTGGAGAGGAAATGTAAGCGTGCCCCAGACCTTGTAGGTGCTATAGACAATCCAGTGTTTAAGGCCAAAAACCCAGAGCAAACTGATACAGTGATGGAAACAAACATGCCTCTACTTGTCTGAAGAAGAATGGGATGACAGAACAGAGGGCTTGATATATAGACATTTTTCCATAAGGGGGAAAAAAAATCATGGAGGAGAACATCCAGTCTGTTCCTGAGCAGCTGCTGCTCTCAGCTGCCAGGCACTGTGCTGAGTGTTCAGAACCAGAGGGGAGGGAAACACACTCGTGCACTCAAAAGGCTCAGAACCTAGAGGACGGTGGGTGGGCAGAGGTGAACACACAGGACTCTGTGAGTGTATGGGAGTGGTGACAGGATTCCACAGGGGGTACCGTGGTCCTTTCTGGCCAGTGTCAGTCTGTGACCAAAGGAGTGGAGGGGCCAGACAGCAGAGCACATTAGGGGGGCAGTAGGTATGACTGGAGCACAAGTTGTGAACGGGCCAGGGGTCCAGATGAGATAGATCAGACTGGAGAGGTTGGCAGGAACCCAATTATGATGGGCCCTTCATACTATATTGAACCAGATTTTCACAGAGGGTAAGGGCATCACTCTGACACCACACCAGACCTGGAGTCACGTTCCTACTCCTTGTACAATTTTCCGGGAGACCTTGAGCAAGGGATGCCACTTTTCTGAGCCTCAGTTTTCTCATCTGAAGAATGGGAAACTAGCAGCGCTTACCTCATAAAGTTGTGATAATGAATATATAAAATAATCTTTGTTGAATGCTTATTTATTTATTTTTGAGATGGGGGGAGAAACAGAGAGGGGGGGAGAGAGAGAGAGAGAGAGAAAATCCGAAGAAGGGGCTTGGTCTCATGAACTGTGAGATCATGACCTGAGCTGAGACCAAGAGTTGGATGCTACACCAACTGAACCACCCAGGCTCCCCTAAAATAATCTATTCAGAGCTCTGCATAGTACCTGGCACTGAGGGTGTATGTAATAAAGGTTACTATGGAGAGCTCCTTAAAGGTGGGGCGGGGAGCCATAAGTTCCCCCAAATGCTTAATGTGCTGCTGAGAATAAGAAAAAGATTCCGAGACGCATTTGATCCTTCAGCTCACTAGGGAAACCCCTTTTGCCTCCCATTGTCCCCCGTTGAAGAGATGTGTCAGTGCATAAGGAATCCACAGAGCTCTGAGAGCCCCGGACATGGAAATGAAGTTTCTGGTTTATGTTTCAATTTTCATTTCTATAGATTTTGGCGGGGGGCGGGGGGGGGGGTGTTGGGTCACTCAGTTATTCTGGTGCTTTCTGAACAATGCCCATGATTGACTGGGTGCTTTGGAGTTGTGCTTCCAGGGATGACATCATTGGAAAGTTATCACCAACACCTCCTCACAGATACCAGGCGAAGCGGCATTGTTTAGACAAGTGCTAATAATTCAAGCCTCTTGTAAATGAGAAGGGAAAAAGTGATAAATGAAGAAAGAAACAGTTTATATTTGCAATTTGCATTTGCCATAAAAGAGCCTTGTGTGACAGCCGCGTGTGCAGAATTGAGCGCGTTGGGAGGGGGGAGAGCGGGTGGTCAGCCTGGGGGCTACCAGGCTAGGAGGGTGCCTGAAGGTTCACTACGATGGTCCCTAATTTGAGGCTTGAACACTTTTTGGTCCTCTGAGATTCTTATTTAAATGCTAACATCCCTATAAAAAGGCAACGGCTTTCAGGTAAGGATTTCTAAAAATTCCATCCAGATGCTGGTTATTCCTAAAATAAGTGACAGCCAAAGTTTGCGAATTAATCAGCAGGTAAAGATACATGAGGCAAGGGGCAAATGCAAAAACAATTAAATGGATGAGTGGTAAGTGTGTCATCAGATAGAACACAATTCAAGACCCAAAGCATACATTTGCCAAAAGGGGAGATTATAAAATGACAAAAGTTATAACCCGTGGAGAAAAGAGGGGAGCAATGAAATTTCTGCCCCAGACAGCAGAGCATAAGGGAAAGAAATCAGGAACAACCTGAATGAACATGAATAGAGAAGCAAAGAAAGAGCTCTGGATGCATGCTTACTATAAAATAGTATGTAGCTATTCAAATTGACAAGCTACCTCTCTAGGTCTTGGACTAGACTGGGGGCTCTTGACCCTGGCTGCATGTTAGAATTATCCAGAAAGCTTTTCATGGGGCACCTGGGTGGCTCAGTCAGTTAAGCATCTGACTTCAGCTCAGATCATGATATCACGGTTCATGGGTTTGAGCCCCGCATCGGGCTCTGTGCTGATAGCTGAGAGCCTAGAGCCTGCTTCGGATTCTGTGTCTCCCTCTCTCTCTCTACCCCTCCCCTGCTCACACTCTGTCTCTCTCTCTCAAAAGTAAATAAACACTAAAAAAAAAAAAGAAAGAAAAAGTTTAGAATTATCTAGAAAGCTTTTCAAAATGCCACTGACCAAAGTGAGTCAAGCGGTCTTGGATAAAGCCAGTAGAAGTGGAAGGTGTGTATAGCCCTACATCTACTACAGAAATTGAATGTATAGTTTAAAAACCTCACCACAGACAAAACTTGCCCAGATGGATTCAATGGTGAATTCTATGAAACATTTAAGGAACTGCAGGCATACCTCAGAGACATTGCAGGTTTAGTTCCAGACCACCACAATAAAGCAAATACCACAATAAAGGGAGTCAGGTGAATTTTCTGGTTTCCCAGTGCATATCAAAGTTACGTTTACACTATACTGTAGTCTATTAAATGTGCAATATAGCATTATGTGTAAAAAGCACAGTACATATCTGAAAAAATATTTTTTTTAATTTTTTTTAACGTTTTATTTATTTTTGAGACAGACAGAAAGCATGAACGGGGGAGGGGCAGAGAGAGAGGGAGACACAGAATCGGAAGCAGGCTCCAGGCTCTGAGCCATCAGCCCAGAGCCCAACGCGGGGCTCGAACTCATGGACCGCGAGATCGTGACCTGAGCTGAAGTCGGATGCTTAACCGACTGGGCCACCCAGGCGCCCCCTGAAAAAATATTTTTAATGTAGAGACAGAGAGACAGAGAGACAGAGTGCAAGCCGGGGAGACACAGAGAGAGAGGTCACCACAGAATCGAAAGCAGGCTCTGGGCTCTGAGTTGTCAGCCACAGAGCCTCATGTGGGCCTTGAACTCACAAACTGTGAGATCGTGACCTGAGCTGAAGTCAGACACCCGAACGCCTGAGTCACCCAGCTGTCCCCTGAGAAAATACCACATGGCTAAAAAATGCTAACCGTCATCTGAGCTCTCAGCAAGTCGTAATCTTTTTGTTGGCAGAGGGTCTCGCCTCGAAGCTGACGGCTGCTGACTGAGCAGGAGGATGGCTGCTGAAAGCTGGGGATGCTGTGATAATTTCTTAAGATAAAACAACAACCAAGTTTGCCACATCAACTGACTCTTCCCTTCATGAATAATGTCTCCGTGGCACGAGATGCTTTGGACAGGATTTTAGCCACAGGAGAGCTTCTTTTGAAATTGGTATCAATCCTCTCAAACCCTGCAACTACCTTATCCATGAAGTGTATGGAATATTCTTGATCCTTTGTTGTCATTTCAACCATCTGCACGGCATCTTCACCAGGAGTCGGTTCCATCTCAAGACACCACTTTCTTTGCTCCTCCATAGGGAGCAACTCCTTATCTGTTAAAGTTTTATCAAGTACTTCCAGCAACTCAGTCCCATCTACAAGCTCTACTTCTAACTCTCTTGTAAATTCCACCACCCCTGTGCTTACTTCTTCCACTGAAGTCTTGAACCCCTCAAAGTCATCCATGAAGGTTGAAATCAACTGCTCCCAAACTCCTGTGAATGTTAATATTTTGACCTCTTTCCATGAACCATGAATGTTCTTAATGGCATCTAGAAAGGTTTTCCTTTCTAGACAGGTTTTCAACTGACTTCGCCCAGTTCCACTGGGGGAATCACTACCTATGGCAGCTAGAGCCTTAGAAAATGTATTTCTTCTTCTTTTTTTTAATTTTTAAAAAATTTTTATTTATTTTTGAGACAGAGACAGACAGAGCATGAGTGGAGGAGGGGGAGAGAGAGAGGGAGACACAGAATCTAAAGCAGGCTCCAGGCTCTGACCTGTCAGCACAGAGCCCGACCCAGGGCTCGAACTCACGGACTGTGAGATCATGACCTGAGCTGAAGTCTGACACTTAACTGACAGAGCCACCCAGGTGCGTTGATATTTCCATTTTCAAACTACTCTTGCACTTCTGCGACTTTTCCTTTCACTTGAACACTTAGAGGCCATTGTAGGGTTATTTGTTGGCCTAATTTTAATATTGTTGTGTCTCAGGAAATAGGGAGGCCCCCAAGAGAGGGGAAGAGATGGGGGATGGCCAATAAGTGGGACAGTCAAGAACACACACATTTATCAATTGAGATCATCGTCTTATATGGGTGCAACTCGTGGCATCCCCAAACCATTACAATAGTAACATCCAAGATCACTAGCCACAGGTCACCACAGCAGATGTAATAATAAATAAAAGACTTGAAATACTGTGAGAATTGCCAAAATTAAACACAGAGACAGGAAGTGACCAAATGCTGTGGGAAAATGGTGCCAAAGAACTTGTTCAACACAATGTTGCCACCAAACTTCAATTAGTAAAACTTGCCATATCAGCAAAGCATGATAAAATGAGATACAAAACTCTTCTCTTAAAAACCTAGAGAGGAAGGAATACTTCCCAATTCATTCTATGAGGTCAAGATTACCCTGACTTTAAAACCAGAAAAAGATAGTAGGAAAAAAAAATTACAGAACAATGTATCTTGGGGCGCCTGGGGGGGCTCAGTCGGTGAAGCATCTGACTCTTGGTTTCAGCTCAGGTCATGATCTCATGGCTTTGTGGGTTTGAGACTCACATCGGGCTCTATGCTGGCAGTGCAGAGCCAGCTGAGGCTTCTCTCTCTCCCTCTCTCTCTGCCCCTCCCCAATGTGCGCCGTTCTCTCTCTCTCTCAAAATAAATAAAAACACTTAAAAAAAAAAAAAAGAACCATGTCTGTCATGCACACAGCTGTAAAAATTCTCAATAAAATTCAAGCAAATCAGACCTAACAGTTTTTTTTAAAGAGACAATAAATATACCTGTGTGGGGTCTATCTCAGGAGTGCAGCTTGGTTTAACGCCTGAAAACTGACCCGTGGAATTCACTAAGAGCAGCCTGTAAGAAAAAAAAACCAACAAAGTACAATCACTTCAGGAACAGATGCAGAATACCCTTTTATAAAAACGATCATCCATTGATTATAAAAACTCTGAAAACCATCACAGAAAAGAACTTCATCTACCTGATAAAGGCATCCATGAAAACCCTGCAGCTAGCCCCATATTTGATGGTAAAAGACTCTGTGCTTTGCCCCCCCCCCCCCCAAGATCAGGAATCAGCTCATCTTGTCCGCTGTCACTACTTCTGTTCAACATTGTTCCAGAGATTCTGCAGCACAGAAAGGCATTCAAAAGACACGAAAAGCAAGCATCTTGGAAATAAAAAAGCCAAACTGTCTTCATTCACAGACTTGATCATTTATACGGAAAGCTTTATGGAATGCACCATAAAGCCAATGGAACTAACAGGTGAGTTGAACACGTTTCTGGTCAACATATTTTGGAAATCAATTTTGTTTCTATATACTAGTAATGAACAAATGGAAATTGAGATTTATAAAAAGATCCTTATTAATAATAACAGCAAAAATGTGAAATACTTGGGGATAGGTTCGACCAAGGTTGTGCAAGACCTATGCACACTAAAAATCATGAAACATTGCCAAGAGCAAGTAAAGAACATCTAAATAAAAAGAGACAGGGGCTCCTGGGTGGCTCAGTCAGTTGAACATCTGGCTGTGGCTCAGGTCATGATCTCACTGTGAGTTCGAACCCTGCATCAGGCTCTGTGCTGACAGCTCAGAGCCTGGTGCCTGCTTCAGATTCTGTCTCTCTCTCTCTCTCTGCCCCTCCCTCACTTGTTTTTCTCTCTCAAAAATAAATATTTTAAAAAATTACTAAATAGAGAAAGAGAGGTGGTGTTAAAAGGACTAATGTTGGTAAGGCGTCAATGCTCAAACTAATCTATAAAGTAAATACAAACTCATTCAAAATCCCAGTGGGCCATATTTGTGCAAATTGAGTGGCCATGTCTGAAATTAATATGGAAATGCAAAGCTCCTAATTTTGGAAAAGAGGAGCAAGTCGGAGAACTTGCGCTGTAAGATTGCAATACTTAGTGTAAAGCTACAGTAATCCAGACAGTATGGTATGACACTGGCAAAAGAATCAATACAAAGACCAATGGAACAGAATAAAGGGTCCAGGGATAGACGCACACGTATATGGCCAAAGATGCCGAAGCACATCTGTGAAAGTAAAAAGAAAGCCACAGGTTGCGAGAAAATATTCACATTCTATCCTGAACACACCAGGAACTCCCGCCTCTGAATAAAAGAAGACAAACCATCCAATATAAATCTGAATAAACATGAGGCCCCTGGTGGCTCAGGCAGTTAAGCATCAGACTTCAGCTCAGGTCATGATCTCACAGTTCGTGGGTTCAAGCCCCACGTTGGGCTCTGTGCTGCCAGCTCAGAGCCTGAAACCTACTTCGGATTCTGTGTTCCTTCTCCCTGCTCCTTCCCTGCTCATACTCTGTCTCTCCCTGTGTCTAAAAAATACACATAAATTTTATTTTTTTACGTCTGAACAAACACCTCACCAAAAAAGATGCAAAAAAGGTAAATAAGCATAGGAAAAAATGCTCAGTATTATTAGTCATGGAAAAAATGTAAACTAAACCACGCTGAGATACCACTTCCCTCACAGAGAAAAATGTAGAAGATGGATCCGACCAAATTTTGGTGAAGGTGCGGAAAAACCAGAACCCTCGTACGATACCGATGAGGATGAAAAAGCAACAACCACTTTGGAACACGGTCCAGCAGTTTGTTAAAAAGGTAAACATTCAAATAATGGATGACCCCACCATTCTACTCCTCGTATGGACCAAGGAGAAACCGAAGCGTGTATCCATTGAAAGATCTGCAGAAATATGGTCAAAGAAACTTTACACTTAATAGCCAAAAAACAGAAGCATCTGACAAGTCTCTCATCAGCGGGATAAATGAGTGAAAGATATCAGACGAAGAGAGTATGCATTCAATGCATCCACTTGTATAAACTTCTAGGAAATTGCAAACTAATCTACAGAGACAGCATATTCATGGTTATGTGGGGACGAGAGAAGAGGAAGGTGTACAGATGAAGAAGGTGTTACAAAAAAGGCTTGAAGAAACTCATAGGGATGAAAGATTCATTCATGATCTTGACTATGGTGATGATTTCACAGATGCATAATAATGCCCAAACTCATCAAATTGTATACTTAACTATGTGAAGTTATCATAAGTCAATTATATCTCAATAAAGCTGTAAGGAAAAAAAATGCAAACCCCACTCCCAAGCCCAGATATGCTGATTAAGTAGCAGTAGATAGAGTGCAGGAGTCATCAGCTTTTTAAACAGGCCTCTCTCTTGGGACAGGCTGATGTAGGGGGTCCCTGCAAGGGCACTTGGAAAGATGCTGCCTGAGGGAAACATATCTCTTGGTACACCAACCAGCCAGGGGTGTTGTATGCCAGGCACAGTTGGTCAGTTTGCGTGAACCAGCCAGGCAAGCAGGGCCCATGTAACCGGAACCTACGTTCACTTGTTTTAAATTTCTCTTACCCCGAAACACCCAAAAGCTGCTGGGGCCCTCCCCATCCTTAAACAGGCAGAATCCTCCAACTAACAGAAAAAGCACTACAGGGGCTCCTGAGTGACTCAGTTGGTTAAATGTTTGACTTTGGCTCAGGTCACGGTCTCCAGGTTCATGGGTTTAAGCCCCGTGTTGGGCTCTGTGCTGGCAGCTGGGAGCCTGGAGCCTGCTTTGGATTCTGTGTCTCCATCTCTCTGCCCCTCTCCCACTCATGCTCTGTCTCTTTCTCAAAAACAAACATTAAAAACAATTTTTTTTTTAAAGAGACAAGGCATTACAAAGTTTCCAAAACTGATTCATAGAAAAGATGTTCTTTTGTCCAAAAAAGGCTAGAAACCAAGCTCGGTCTAATGCAAATGTGTTGATGGCTCTTAAACACATTTACTGTGGGCTGGTTTTTTTTTTTTTTATTCCTCACAAATTCTTGCCTCTTTTTCTGACTGCATTTAGTTTGGAGATCTTTTGATTTGAGGCCAGTGGGCAATTAAAGGACATGTTGTATTAAATTGGAAAAGGTTAAAAAAAAAAAGAAATGGAAATAAAAATACAATAAACTTTTAAAAAACGCTGATAACCAGGAATAAGGTTAATGCATTTTGCCTTATCAGTAGGTGTCTTTGTGTGGATTAAGAGAGTTTTCTGGGTTAGCAAACTGCTTCTGTTCATTTTTTTTTTAATTAATTAAACAGGGAGGTCATTAGGCTGAGGTGGCTTTAATGCCTTAGTAACCTGCATAAGCCAACCAAAGCCTAAGCCTGTAACGCCTCAAGGTCAAGGAATTACAATCTAAGGACAACCAATCACAATCTGCCAGCTAGGCTTTCCCAAACAAGGCAACCGCTGATGCTGTAGTGAATCAAATAATTCCCTTGCCTTCCTTCCAGCTCTTCCCTATAAAAGTCTTTCCTCTGGCTCCTGTCTGTGGTAGCGCCCTCCTAACCACTTCCGGTCCGGTGCTGTCTAATTCGAACAGAAGTTTGCTCACATAAACTCTTACAACGGCACAAGCGCCTCCGTTTATCTTTCAACAAGACCATGACATTGCCCGTTTGCTCACCGGCTCTGCCTCTGTCTTCCTTTCCCTCTGAAGTGATTCCATCCCTTCCTCCAGCCAGGTTTAGGCTGTCAGCCTCGCAGTGGCCACCCCGTTTAAAGGTCACTTTGCTAGCACCTTACCCCGGCGGTCAGGTAAAGCTGGCAGGGAAAGCTCTTTCTCAGAGGTAGGGCCAGCATTAGTGCCCTCGGAGTTGCCAAAGAGGCCTCTGCTTCGCCCCAGACAATGAAAACCTAACTTGGAAAGCTTCCCCGGGCTTCGGGAAGCCTCTGCTCACCCAAAGGAGAACTTTATTTACACAATAACAATAATCCTATAAATTGACTGACTGCTTTTCATTTGCCCAGTGCTTCTAGGTCCATTACGGCGATATATCAGTCAGGACTGTGCGACACAGGTACCCAGAACTCCCAGCTCAGAGAACTAAGCAAAAGGGAGGGGGGAAAATGGGCTTGCATAACTTGAAAGTCCAGGGGTAAAGTAAATGTCAATCATGTCCTCATCTAGGGATTTAGTCGCATGCTCCCTGGTTTCCATCACATGGTCCACCATTCACTGGGCCACCTTCATTCTTCAGTCCCATGTTTGGCCCTTGGCTGGTGCAGCTTCTACTGCATAAATGCTAGCTCTGTTTGCAAGAAAGAGCCAGGAGCTCTCTCCCGGGACTCTCAGCAAACGTTTCCTTGGGTCTCATTGGCTTCATAAGATCACACTATCATCTCTGAGCCAATCAGGGTGGCGAGACACATCCCAGACTCTCTTTGGCCAGTTCCCAGGTCATAAGCTTACCTTCAGAGCTGGGGTTGGAATGAGAGTATAGGAGGCGGCTCCCTGGAGAACACCAGAGAGCAGAAGAAAGTGCAGTAGATGGTCTTTTTTGGTGCACCCCCCCAAATCCTCGCAAGGCCCCTGCATCTGTCTCCCAGCTGCCATGAAGCTCATGGCTCACACTGCACACTTGTCTAGAGGATGGCCCTGCTTTGGTAGAAGCCTTCTCACTGGCATGTCTTGGTGGATTAGGTCCTTCTCTTGGGAGTGGCCAGCAAGCAAGGACTAAATGATACAGAGGTAGAAAGCCCAGCTGCCTGGTCTCTGAGCAGAGCAGATTCTGCGCTAAGGTTCATGCATCCGAGCTCCCTGTAGGTTCCAGCCAAGGCTAGATGTCACCTGAAACCACTTCTTTACATCCCTTCCTTCCACCCACCCTCCCCCTTCCCCTGTTCCCTTGACTCCATTACAGGTTTGTCCTGAGAGTACTCCCTCAAATAACCATTTGCACAAGAATCCCTAACTGCAAATTCTGCTTCTAAGCAACACAAGCTAAGGCAGATGAAAAAGGAAAAAGCACGATGCTAAGCAGCAGAAACAATTGACCGTGGTGATGATGATGAGGAGAAGGAGGAGGTTGATCTTCACCGTGTGTTGAGGCCTGGCCTTTAATCTGAATGTTATTGTTGTTGTTTTTAATGAATTAATTTATTTTTGAGAGAGACAGAGACAACTCGAGTGGGGCAGGGGCAGACAGAGAGAGAATCTCAAGCAGGCTCTGTGCTGCCCGTGCAGAGCCCCCACACAGGGCTTGAACCTACGAAGCCGCAAGATCATGACCCAGGCCGAAACCAAGAGTTGGATGCTTAGCTGAGTCCCCCAGGCACACCCATGTCATATGTCTTGCATACACGTCTTCATATCCTCATTACAGCCTCCGAAGATGGTCACTGTTACCTCTATTTTGCAGAGGAAGGAGCTGGCGTTTAGAGAGGGGACCAAATTACCCTAACTCATATTGCTAGGAGCTAGCAAAGTTGCACTCGAACCTATCATTTTTTGTTGCCAGGGGCTACTGCTCAGAGACCAGGTCAGTAACCTCCACCCCGCCCGGCAATACACCGCACCTCCTTTATCCGCTACGTGATTTTTTTTTAATGTGTAACATGTGTCAGACGCTTTGCTTTTTACGCATCACCTCATTCAATTTTCACCAAAGCTCTGAGAAGTGGTCCATCATCCCATTTCACAAACTGAGACAACATGGGAAGGTGAATGAGCCTGCCCAAACTTACACGCCAGCAAGTGGTAAAGCCCAGTTTGGACCCGAGCAGCTGACTTCAGGGCCCTCTCCTGCAACCGCTACTCAAATATTGTTACTAAAGTTCTCCCTATGTGTCCTAAGAAACCAGATTTCATCTAGCTCTGGGAAATCTAAAACAAAGAAAGTTTCTCTTTTCTTTTCCTGAACCTTGATTTTCTAGACAGGTAGGAAAGCAAATAATGACTCTGGGCCATTAACCCATGACTCAATCAATTTAAGTCAATTCCAAAAATTGCCAGAGGTGGATATGAAATTGCCTGTCTGCTTCATACATTTATGATGTGGGGGGAAAAGAAACCTGAGAATCATATTTAAAACTGGGATTCATTTCCTTTAGCTACATAAAGAGAAGGTGGCTCAGGGGCACCTGGGTGGCTCAGTTGATTAAGCCTCTGACTTGATTTTGGTTTAGGTCATGATGTCACAGCTTGTGAATTTAGCCCTGCCTCCCTCCCTCCCTCTCTATCAATCAATAAATAAACAAACAAAATTTGAAAAAAAAAAAAAGAGAAAGAAAGAGAGTTATGTCAGTTAAGTGTCCAACTTCGGCTCAGGTTATGATCTCACGGTGAGTTCAAGCCCCGCATTGGACTCTGTGCTGAGAGGCCAGAGCCTGGAGCCCGCTTCAGATTTTGTGTCTCTCTCTGTCTCTGCCCCTCCCTGGCTTGTACTCTCTCACTCTCTCTCAAAAGTAAATAAACATTTTTAAAAATTTTTAAAAAAGAGACAGAGAGAAGTTGGCTCATTTTCTTTTTAGTAACTGCTACAGTTTTCCCAGGAGTCCTCTCTTTGTTGTCTGGCTCTCCCTGAAAGTAAGCTTGGCAAGAACAGTACCATATTGGTCTGGCTTATCACCACTGTCCCAATACTGGGTGCTGCCATGGCACATGCTTTGTTTTTTAAAAAATATCTTTGAAAGAATATATTTTGAAAATGAAAGGAAATAGCAATCACATCAGGCTATGTGCCACTGATAAAGTTCCCTTTAAAAGAGAACCAAGGTTAGAGGTCTACTAATGCCTGATGATTCTACCAGTGATTAAAAGCAGTAGTTCCATTATTTTTTTTCTGTTCTGAGATTTCCAGAACTTAATTCTGCCTTGTAAATTGAGGTCAGAAAACTGGTAGAAAATTGAAATCCTCTGGGCTGTTCCTCCATGCCGGAGACTACAGCCGCCATCAGCAGTGTCTTAATGAATCTCCACTCTATTAAATTGTTATTTCGTCCTGAAGCAGGTCATTTGTAGCCCCTTTTCCTCAGAACAGAAGGTAGGCTGCAGAAAAGAAAGGGAAAATACAGATAAGGCAGAATGGTATTAAGATGTACTCTCCAACTGTGGCTCCACATTTAATTAACTCTTTCTGAACACAGAACAATCAGATAACAGACATGCTGTCGGGGAGGTTGTAGGTGGTGGAAACTTCCTGCACAAGACTGTTCAGACTTGGATGTGGTAGGAACCCCAGGGATGGTGCATCTGTTTGGAGAACTGGGTCCCTTGCTGCTGGGAGCCTGGAGACCGCAAACTTCTTCAGTCAACTCAATTCAGGTAGGAGCTAACTCATCTCCGATCACCCAGTCGCTGTGCTGTCCCATGCTCCCATTGGTTTATTACCTCCTCTAGACTAGCCTCCCTGCCTTCAGTCTCAAGCCCTGCTCCCCCTTCCAATCTAAAAAGAATACTTATGTAATGAGCTTCAATTATATGCAGAGACTCTAAGCACATAACATGAATAAACTTTCTTAATCCTTACAACAATGCAGGGGGGTAGGTAGGGTTCTCATCTTCATTTTTTTGAGAAGGGAACAGGGATTTAGGGAAAAGAAATGGTTTGTCCAAGGTCCCACAGACTAGTCGATGGCAGAATGAGATCCTAGGCCAAGGCAGCCTAATTCCAAAGACAATGCTGTTCACATTGCCATCTCACTTCTAGCCAACACCAAGTTATCTCTCTAAAGCCCCAATCTGACCATATCCCTCTTATTAGACTTCTGTGATTCTCTGCTGCCCAGTTTATGAAGTCCACCTCCATTTCCTAGTAAGTTTCTAAACTGGGCTTAACTCTTGCCCACCCTCCCCATCTGTCTCCCCAGTGTACTCATCACCCCATCCGCTCTAGACTTCTTACTGTGTTTCAAACACATTAGTCTCCCTCATATCTCACCACATTAGCATATACTGTTCCTCTGCCTTGAATGCCCTTCCCTTCCTTCCCACTTGGAGAATGCTGAATTATCATCTGAAGCCCCAAAGTCACATCCTCTGTACAGCCTTTTTGACCATCCAGCAGCTCATCCTTCCTTCTTTGGCTGCTACAATACTCTTGCCAAACCCTTACCAGGACACTTAGAGTATTGTACCATACTTGCTTACCAACGGGTCTGCTCAGGTGACTTGTTCAATGATAGAAAGAGTGGCTTTTCTTGTCGTGACACTCAGAGCCCCTATGCCAGCGTTTCTCACCAGGCAGCAATGTGGCCTCCCTCCAAGGAATTTGGCAATGTCTGGAGATGTTTTTGTTCACATCTGGGGGAGATGGAGTGCTACCAGCATCCAGTGAGCAGAGGCCAGGGACACTGCCAGATATAGCACATATAGCCCCATACAACAAAGAATCAGCCAGATCAAAATGTTAATAATGCTGAGGTTGAGAAACTGGCTCATCCTACAACCTGGTTACAGGAAGCACAGTGACTGCTGTGAGCATTAGAACCAATTCAGCTTGGAACTTCAGTTGTGGTGCATGTTTGTATTCAAGGACTCAGGCTCCATCCTTGGGAACCCAACCAGAAAATCCAGACACAATCAAAGATTTTAAAGTCCCAGGAATCTGCTGTGGAAGCAATCTGGGACATGCATTTCTCCAGTCTTTTCCTGATCTGGGCTTTTAAAGATCAATACTATTTGACATAGACATAGGACACCTGGTATGGCAGAAAATACACATGAGCTCCATTCAGAAGACAGGTTAATTTGTTTTTTCCAGGACCTATTGTGGGGAGGAGGATGGGGAAAATTATCAGAGATATAAGAGTGAATGAGGAGTGTGATCTCCTGGTTGTATTCTAGAACATATCAGAGAGTGCTTCAGATGGGAAGTGTGGAATCATGCAAGGGTCTAAAGAAACCAAGGCTGTGTTTTACAGAGATGTTTTTAGCAGAATATTAAGAAAACTGTGATCCAGGGAAAGGAAGATTGTGGCTAATAATGAATGATCAAGGCCCACAACAGAAAGGATTTAGGAATATTTCTTAAGTCAGAAAATGAACTAATGATAATCATTCAAAAATTCTTCCTGGTTGGCCATCTATCACTTACGATTCAGACTGGGACCCTCTTGAGAATAAATGGGGGTGGGGGGCTGTGCGGAATTAACAGGGATTCATTGACTTATGACAGGCATAAACTGAGACTGTCCCAGAAAAGGAAAATTTAGGACAATTCTATGTAAATGTTCTGTTTTATTGATTCTACTTGGGGCACAGGTAGCATAGATGTGGCCTGCACATTACCATTTCTTCCTCCTATGCCTGTAGAAGGCATTACTAATCCATCATGGTACTCTTCCCCTCTAAATTAGTGTGTGGCCTGGAAATCAAGAGCATCCTCACTCTTCTCTACCAATTGACAGACCCTAGCATGAGTGATGAGACACCAGCTGTGGGTGAGCACCCCACTTTTACACTCTACTGGGTTCCCGTGTCTTTGTTCTCCCACCATTTTTGTCCTCACTGGAATTCCCATTCTCAGGCGTCTAGAATTCTACCTTTAGTAGCTAAATTTATTAATTATGAGATACATTTTTAACAAATCAATTAATGTAATTAAATAATAAGTAAATCACATCAACTTTATTATAAGTAAGTTCTGAATTAAATCCAGGTTCTTGAGCAAGGCAAAGTCTAAGACACAGGAATCCTTCTGTTTTCTTTTGTAAAGTTTTAATTAATTATTTAAAGTTTATTTACTTATTTGGAGAGAGACAGAGACAGCACAAGTGGGGGAGGAGCAGAGAGAGGGAGAGAGAGGGAGAGAGAGAATGCCAAGCGGGCTCTGCACTGTCAGCAAAGAGCCCAACGTGGGGCTCGAACTCATGAATCATGAGATCATGGCCTGAGCCGAAACCAAGTGGGATGTTTAAAAGACTGACTCACTCAGGCCTCCCTCGAGTTTTCGTATAAATTCCAGTTGGTGTGGGAAACAAAGGCAGAAGGAAATGGCAGATGAAATTAAATTTCCTTATAACCTGCAGCCCATTGACAACTACTTGAGGCAGGCAGAGTAAAATATTTCTGCAGGAGCTCCCTACTATCTTAACCTAATGCTTTGCTAGAGGGAAAAACAACCTTAACTTGACAATAGCTAGCCAACCCCCACCCAGCCTCCAGTATCCTGTGAGTCCTCTTTAGCACATGAAAATCTCATTGGAAACTTCCTCTTGACTTTACCTACCCCAACTCCCAAGTATATAACCAGAGTCTCTCCATGGTCCCAGGGCAGCTCTTTCTGCCCACAGGTCCTGTCCCCACGCTTTAATAAAATCACCTTTTTGCACCAAAGGTGTCTTTAAGAATTTTTTCTTGGTTGTTGGCTCCAGACCCCACAAACCAACCCTCCCATCACCCCAAAACTTCATCACAGTTAACATGTAGTATAATATTAGTTTCAGGTGTATGATACAGTGATTCCACACTTCCATATGTCACCCGGTGCTCATTGGAATGAGTGCCGTGCTTAATCCCCATCCCCTATTTTACCCATCCACCCCTACCTCTTCTCTGGTAACCATCAGTGTGTTCTTTATAGTTCAGAGCCTGTTTCTTGGTGTGCCTCTTTGTCTTCCTTATGATTGTGTTCTTAAATTCCACATGAGTGAAATCATACTGTATCTGTCTTTCTCTGACTTATTTCATTTTAGCACAGTACTCTGTACCTCCATCCATGTCATTGTAGTCTTTTTAGATAGAACTTACAGAGTTACTTGAGAATCTTGTTATGTGTGTATTAATGTTATATGATGTTTTATCAGTTTGATATCTAAGATCAATTAGGTGTGAATATTAACTATGTTTTTCAGCTAATGGTTAATAAAATGAAGCCCTCAGATGAATTTCTGCTTGTTGGAATTGGTAGGGTTTGATTAACATGGCCATTTTCCCAAGGAGCCATTCTACTTTCTACCTTGGCAAATACATCAGATAATTTCAAAATGCTTGACTAGTAGTTACTAAACCGAGTGGGATGAACCAACAGCAATGATTGATGGGCTGAAAGCTCTAAGCAATTAAGAGACCATCTCCTTCTATGAAAATTTATATCTAACCATTGAGCAAGGTCAGGGGGTGTGGTTGGAGCTTTTCAAGGGTAAGACACCACTTCCATTATTTCAACCATAATGGAAATCAGTTATTTGGGAACAACAGTGACTCAAGGTATCTGCCTTGTTTAGCATAATACAAGTGCAAGTTGCTAAAGATTTTTCTTTAATTCCATAATCTTCCCTGTAAAATGCTATGGGGGAACCCTTTGTGATGTGTGCCCACTAAAATTTAACCTCATCCCTCAAAATTGGGCCTTAACTGAATTCTTACCAGTCTTACAGGCTTTGTATTGTTCAACAATAAACATATTTGATATGTGTTTGATATACCCAAGGTCGTTCATTGTAAATTAAATATTCAGTGCAAATGAAAACACCATTTCAGAGGCAAAACATTTAACTCTCTTTCTCAGATCGATGGCCTATGAGTTGTATCCAGCCTATAGATGTATTTTATTTGGCCCCAGAATATTTCAAACTGCTTTCTAAAGTTTGCGACTTTGAAAAAATCTAAAAATCAGGAATTTTTACATTTTTAAAAACACATTTTAAAATCAAGCAAACAGACAAACAAACAAAAAACCTCCTACTCTGAAAAGCAGAAGATCTAGCAGCCCTAGGTATCCATTCCTGTGAAAATACTAGGTGTCTTCCAGTTGTACGTAACCATGCTCATTTATTATGTTTCCTTCTTGGCCCCTTGAGGTATTTTTGTTTGCAACTCCTGCCTTAGCTTAATAAGTCAATCACAAAGGAATCAACCATGAAATTGAAGATGTAGTCACCCAAGAGTATATTTTAATTTAAATTTAACGTTAGCCCATGCTTCGGGCTAATGATGAACATTATCCAGCTGTTCCAACACAAACGCACATCCACACATGCGCGCGCGCGCGCACATACACACACACACACACACACACACACACACAGCTTCAGAGCCAGTTCTATTCATTTGACCAAATATTTGCTAACTACCTACTATGTGCGAGAAATGATTTCAGGTGTTTCAATAACAACTTTAACTTCATCCTTGTTCTCAAAAAGCCCAGAGATAAGAGGACAAATACACAAAATAAAAGAAAATTGCAACACAATGAATTGCTGGGTTGGGGACATATTACAGAAACAATGATGTGAGGCATATTCCCCAGATTTAAAAAAAATTTTTTTAATGTTTATTTATTAGAGAGAGCCACACACACACACACACACACAGAAGATGAGCAGGGGAAGGGCAGAGAGAAGGAGAGACACACACACACAATCTGAAGCAGGCTCCAGGCTCTGAGCTGTCAGCACAGAACCTTATGCGGGACTCCAACCTACAGACTGCGAGATCATTACCTGAACCGAAGTCAGCTGCTTAACCAACTGAACCACCTATGTGCCCCACGTTTCCCAGATTTTTTAAATGTACGTTATACACAGTCAGTCTAGGAGGCAAGGGTGGGTTGAATAAGTTTACAAGTTCACAATTGCCTTGTTCTTTTGAACTTGAAGAGGTCTTTACGGATTCTGTCCAAGTTATGATAACAGAGTCAAGGAAAGCTATAAAGAACCCACTCAAGATCAATTGGTTTATACCATGGGCAGAACTTGAACTCAGCAGCTGGACAATTTTATTTTTTCAAGAGACACACAGATTCCTACCCACTGGCTTGAAAAGTGGGTCACGCCATTGCAGATACATATGAAAAATATTATCAGGGAAGATTTCACTCAGGCCACTGCTATGTAATATCTCCTGACTTCAAACAATGGCTGAAAGATATTTCTGCCCCGTGGGCATTCATCTCGAATACGTGGACTAATTAATGATTATTTGTGTGGTTTGGGGTCAACCTGGGGGTCAGTGTTAATGCAACACCACAAGATCATTACAATGAAATCAAGGGCTTGGAGCAGGCTCTCATGGTCATGCTGATCCAATTTGTGTTTGACAAAATGCTGAATGGGACAGCTAATTCCCAGAATGAAAGAATCAAATCAAGAAAGATCCCACCAGACTGGAACATTGGATACAAGCCAAAAGCTGAGCATTAATAGGGATAAATATTGCCTTAAAAAAAAATCAATTGCTCAGGTACAGACTAAAGATGATCAGGGTAGGCTATGGTTCCCATGAGAAAGACCCAGAGGTCTTAGAGGCTCTTGTCTGCCAAAAGGGACGCTACACCATAAAAAGATTGTAATGGAGAAGACACTTCTGGTTAATAAATAACAAAACTACTACGAAAAACAAGCCCCTGAGAAATAAACAAGTAATTGTTTATAATTACTTATAATTGTAATAAACAAATAGCCAAACTCCAACAGAAATTGATTACAGGAACATGGAAAATTTACTGGATCATATAGTCCACAAGTCCAGGAGTGAACTCCGAATGCAGTCACTTTTTAATGTGTAACAAACAACATCTAAATCTCAGGAGTTTTCAACAAGTCATGTGAATTTTTCTTTTTCATAGGTGTATGGGGCAGCCACATTTGGACTGACGGAGGTTGATCTTGGCGGGGCCAGACTGGACTCAGGACTTCTGGTAAGTTCTGCCTGCTACATGGGTCTTCAGTCTGGGGCCCAGCCAAAGACACAGTGTTAATTTGGTATGATCATTTCATGACTGATCACAGGAGCTTAACAAGGGATGAGTGGAAATAGGAATGCTTTAGAATCTGTGCTTGAAACTGGCAACCATCCCTCCTCCCCCACATTCTGTTGGCCAAGTCCAGTCAACTGATGAGGCCAGCATCAACAGAGTTGGGAAATCTAATCTACCTCTTTTATTAGGAGGTATTGTGGTTGCATGATAAAGGACATGAATGTGTAATTCTAATGCAGAGAGAGAGTGATTCAATTTTCCACATTCCACATTCTGGCTTCAAGTCTGCCTGGATTCAGAAATTCAAATAATGCCAAGAGGAATAATTTCTTTCATCTCTCCGTTTTCCACTATATCAACTTTGAGTACTAAAGCCATCTAAACTCACAGCTTACCATCTCCATTAACATGACTCGACTATTTAACTGTCTCCATCAATTTAATTTTACTGTTCCAGAAAACACTTGCCCAGCAAGATAAAAATTGCAAACAACTTTATTGTGTGTCCAAGGAACTTCACAAAAGGCCCATCAATTCTTCAATAGAAAGCATTCAGCAATAGTTTATACCCAAGGCTCTTTGAACCCCACATCTCAAATTTCTGACCTTGTTGTATCTACCAGTCCCTAATGATTACATCACAATCCTTACTAATTCTCACATTAGGGACCTATCTTAAATGGGCTTCAAAATCTCAGTAAATATCTCAATTTTGTCCTCACTCCTCTGAGATGCTACTAAGATTCTATCAAGGTAGTATTCTCCCTTATACGGATAAAAAACCTGCTTAACTCTGTCTCATCAGCTGGTTATTTTGGTGATATTTTGGGAAGCCAGCATTCAGTAGCATCATTCTCAGGGTATCACCACAAGGCTGCAAAAGGGGCCACCAGCTCTTTTAGGTTTATGTTATAAAAGCTGAGCATCCCTAAAAGAAAAAACAAAGTCTGTTTCTTGGTAGCTACAGAAAATATCCAAGGTAAGGCTGTGATTTTTCCAGGTCAAACCACCTGCCCAACCATAATCCAGTCAGGGTGTTGTGCTCTGGTGGGTTACACCTGATTCTCTTGGCTACTTCTGGAAATGGGAATGGAGTGAACCCCTCCTGAATCACACGGATTGAAAGCAGGGCAGGTGTAGTTCCCCAGAGGACAATGGAGCATGTGATACCAGAAGAGGGGGAATAAATGTCAAATACAGGAAAACCTTACTTGGTGAGCATAATTTGTTCCAGAAACATGCTCGTAATCCAAAGCACTTGTATATCAAAGCAAATTTCCCCCATAAGAAATACTGGAAACTCAGATGATTTGTTCCACAACCCAAAAATATTCATACAAAAATGATTACAATACTGTGATATAATACAAAATAATGAAGAAAATACAAAATATAAAGAAAAGTAAATTAATCGGCACTTACCTTTGAAAACCTTCATGGCTGGTGTGAGGGAGACAAGAGAGAGGAGGGTTATAATGTACGATGACTTTCACTGTCACTAATGGAATCACTGCTATCTATCGGCTCAATGGCATCTTTTTCTGCATGGGGGCCATTGTATATGCTCGCCCGGATGGTGACTACAGAACAGTATTAACAAATTCTTGTCATATACTGTATTTACTGTAACTGGCAATAAGGCAGCAGACGAAAGGGTCTATATTCACAGGAAGCCTGACCGAGAACGAAGCAAAGCATTCTTAAGCTTCTTCTTGTCCGGAAAAGCAAAGAACTGTCCATAAGTGCTTGGAAGTGACGAAAGATACACTAGTGCCAGTTGTGGGCATCTTCCCACATTCTGAAAAATCAGATTTCTGCCAAACACTGCAGCCTAAGACTGTGCATCTGTACATGGGAGATGATCACCCACAATCTTGCAGAGAGAGAGACTGGTGGGGAGGAGAGGAGAACCATTAGCTCAGTTGTGATCACGTGACATTCGGTGTCATGTACTACTCACATTGCAAAACATCACTCATTTATCAAGTTAAAATGTATTAGAAATGTTTTTCATCTTGCAGAACACTCACAGAACAAGTTGCTCACAATCCAATGTGTTACTATAGATATAAAAGATAGATATTTGCTAAACTATTTTAGCCATTAGATATTACTGGGTCCCATGTAAGAGGAGAAAAGCCTTCTTACTCTGCTTACTACTGATCTCTACAAACTGAGAGTGATAATAGTAACCGGATGGGCACCAATTTAATGGTGAAGATTGCATACATTATCAGAACAAGAAGAAGCCTTGAAAATCTGTTGTGTATAAAAAGCAAACAAACCTGATTCATATCTGATTCAATTCAATTCAACCCACAAAAATTGGGACTGAATTATGTTGCAGACTGAATGTATATATTGCCCCTACCCAGTTCGTATGTTGAAGCCCTAACCCCCCAGTGTGACTGTACTTGGAGTAAGGAAGCTATTAAGGTTAAATGAGGCCATAAAAGTGGTGCTCTAGTATAATAGGACTAGTGTCCTCACAGGAAGAGACACCAGGGAGCTTTCACTGTGTGTGTACGTATGTGTATGTACGTGTGTGTGTACACATTGAGGAAAGGCCATGTGAGGACATAGTGAGAATGCAGGTTTCTGCAAGCCAGGAAGAGTTCTCACCAGAACCAAATCAGAGGAACCTTGATCTTGGACTTCCAGCCTCCAGAACTATGAGAAAATAAATTTCCGTTGTTTAAGGCATCTAGTCTGGGGCATTTTGTTATGGCAGCCTGAGCTGACTCAGGCAGGCATCATGCTAATTTGCTACATAGTATTCTTTGATTCCAGCAAGTAGCTGACAACTTCTCCACCAGATCCTGACCATAGCAAAAATCCTACGCCATTTACTGGGTTAGATGCTAGAGGGACTAATAAGAAAAAATACTCAAAATTCAGAAATAAGGACCAAAAAAACAAAACAAAAAAAATACCATGGTATCTCCTGTCAATATTATATTAACAGCATTCACAGATCTGCTCACTCAAGATTAATTCTTTTAGAGAAAGTATCTGTACTGGCTGTCCTTTTTATTCTTTGTTTAGAGATTAAATACTGAGAAGTTACATGTCATAGAGATTTCTGTGGAGGGGAAACGATAGCCTTAAAGGTTACAGTCCTACCATCCTATAGAACATTATTTGGTTTTATCTAACCCAGAAATCTTATTCCAAGTTCTTCTTTCCAAAACACCTATAAATACCCAGTTCTTCAAAATGTTCTTTGAGTAAGTTTTACCTCTTTACTGATTCCTTCATTAAACACTGGAATAAAAATCTTCACCTCTGCTCAATATATATTTGTATGAAAGTCATATTTTCAACTTTTTGAGAATTATTCTTTGACAGACTGTTAGGAGACAGTCATTAAAGCAGATTGCAACTGACAGGGATTAAGGAAAGTTACCTCAGTGTGCCATGCTACCAGAAGGATTTAACCTAGACTAAAGGATTGGGAATGGCTCCCTGAAAAAGAGACATTTCTTGAAGCATGAGTAGGGATTAGTCAAATGAAGGAAAGATAAGGGATAAGGACTGCAAAGGCCCAAGGTCATGAGTGAAAGACAGGAGTGGAGAGAATCAATGGGGAGAAGCATAGGGGATCATATTTTTCACCAAAAATGTTGGAACCAGAGTCCTTGGCCTTCCAAGGACATCAGAATGCCTAACAGAACAGAAGGGGAGCTCATCCCCCTGCATCACCGATCAGGCATGCACATGGCCTTGGCTTCTAGGTAAATTGGCAAATGACTCCCCCTCCAACACACACAAATAGTAACTCAGAGGCTCATCCCTGGGACGCACAGCTCAGCTTCAGAGAGCAGGAACCAGTTCCCTTCTCCTCAGCCACTGTGGAACCCTGGAGAGGAGGAAAGAAAACACTTTCCAGAAGACCAGTAGAAGAGACAGCTCTCCCAAGCCTGTGTTACACAGAGGCCTAATTAAATCGACACCCATGAAAGGGAGTGACAGCCAAGTGGGCACATTCTCAGCCCATCTCTGCTTTGCAGATGCGGGCTTTTCGATAACGAGCCCAAATCACTTCTCATTTGGTTGCAAATTTCAGAAGACAGGGGAGAAATAAAATGCTGGGCTTGTGTTGCCAGGATATTAAGCCACTTGTCATAAAACAAGATAACTAGAACAGAGTAGAAAGTAGACAACTCTTCATCCAGGCTGGTTGGGCCCTGACTTCTCAGGCACAGGAAGGTCTTTTTCAGGGAGTTTGGACCTGGAGGACCGTAGGGGACAGCGCTTTGTTTGACCGGCAACCAATCCAGGCAATGCCAACCCCACAGAGAAGCCTCTGTTTGGCTGTTTGATGCTGGTAAAACCATTGCAAACTTTGGAGACACACAGACCTGGGTTTGTATGCCACTGTCTGTCTAGCTCTGTCACTTACTAGCTCTGCCACTTACTAGCTCTGTGACCTTACACAAGTAGACTCAACTTCTTCATCTGCATTAGGGGGTGATAACAGCCCTTACCTCACAGGGCTACTCTTGGCATGAAGTAAGTAAATGCTTGCAAAATGCTTAGTCCAGGGTCTGGCAGGGAGAAAGTGTTTTCTCCCATTATTAGAACTACAGCAATAATCATGATGATGATGGTGGTCATCGGGGTCTGTCTCTAATTTCTTGCTATTATAAAAATAGGACTTCAAACCGTTAGTCTTTTTTTCTATGCAAAGTTTCATCTTCAGCCTGTTTGAAGGAGCCTGTCAGTATATTAGGGAAACACACAAGGAGTTTTGATGCCTGCCATTCATCTCTGAGAACCAGGTGGGTTTAAAATAAAGAGGTGGGTAATCAACTCATCTTGCTTTGCTTGGGCCCTTCCTGGGTTCTGCACAGAAAGCCCCATACCCTGGCAAACCCCACAGTTAGAGGTCAACCAGGACATTTGGACATCTTCTTTATAGGACTGAGTCAGATTGCATAACTTTCAGAGAACTGTCATAGAACCAGGACGTAACTCCAGGCCTCCTGACACCCAGCCTGGAAGGAGTGCATAACAGAGGTCAGCTCCAACACCTTGCCCTTGGGGGTGGGGGGTGAAGAGGAGTACATACTGAAGGAAGCCCCAATTTATAAACATTAGGGCATGGAGTTTTGCAAAGGGTACCACAAATGAATGAAACACAGGCCGGGGGGCCCTTGCAGCAGCACACACAATGCTTTCTAAAGAGGCAAGAGCTGTTCGGGGACGGCCAAGTGTTGCTCTGTGGCCATGTGGGCCCAGGATTGCCAAATATACCAATTATTCAAGAGATGGCAGATATCTTCATTTGTTTTAAATGTGAAATCCCTAGTGTCCAATCTTGGAAACGAATTCCACCCAAATAAAACAACACAAAGAACCTGTATCAGCCAATCAAAATGCATCCGTGTGCCAAATGAGGTGTGCCAGCCCTCGGTCTACAATCCTGGCCTACACCACACTTTTCCTCACTTCTGGGCCTTTTCTGCTGGCACCCCCGGTCCTACTGTCATCTCTTCAGACTCACTGCAGGTATCAGAGGCAATGGATCAACCACACACTCTTCTTTTCCTGACACCATTTGGAGAGCCCCAGGGGTCTGTCCTTGGAGGACTATGTTCTATCTCTCTTCATCTCCTTGTTCATTCATCCTTATATCCTCAAACATCATCTCCAAGCTAATGACTCCCATATTTTATCACCAATTTGAAACTCCCTCCTGAACATGAGACCCGTAGATGCAACTGCCTTCTAAGCATCGATTCTTGACACGTCATGGGCATTTAAAACTCAACGTGTCCAAAACCAGACTTCTGAGAGCACACTTCTAAATCTGTCCTTTCCCAATCTCCAACCAACATCGGAGCCTTCCAGAATCCAACCTCTTCTCAACCCTCCCTTGGCCCAAGGGGTTACGACCTTGGCCCAAGCAACCATCATTTATCACCAAGATCAGAACCAGAGCCTCCACACTGGTTTCCTGGCTTCTAAGCCTCACGGGGTCCAACAACCTACCCTCCTCCCCATTCATCTCTGACCCCAGTTCTTATGGGCCATCTTGGCTGTTCTTACGTGATCCCTTTGAGCATGTTACTTTCTCAGTCAAATGCTTTTTCCCAGATATTTTTGTGGTTCATTCCCTTGCCTTCTGCACAGCTTCGCTCAAGTGTCACCTTCACAGCAGGCTAAAGCTTTGCAAATTCAAAATTTCAAATTGCCACCCTACTCATCACCATCGCCCTCACTCACCCAGCGCACCTGATCCGGACCCCAGCACACTTCTGTTCCTTTCTCTTGCTTTATTTTCTCCTTAGCTTTTACCATCATGTAACATTCTAGATATATTTTACTTTTCTGGCTCTTTGGCTATCTCACTCTTCTCTCACTAGCTCCCAGAGGACAAAGATTTGTGTTTTTTTTTCACTTCTCTATTTTCAGAATCTAAAACAATACCAGAACACATAGTAAAGGCTCAATAAATATTTGTTAAATATTGAATCAAAGAACTGAGATCCAAAAGATTGGTTGTCCTTCAGGAGTCATCGTGGGAATTTGAATAAATCAGAATGAATACATTTCTGTCCCGCCAAAATAAACAAAGTCCAAAGAAAAATAATAAGCTGAGGGAAAATACATTTGTGACCCCAATGACAGTGAAAGGATCGATTTCTTTTATTGAATAAGTGTTCTTTCAAAGAAATACAAAATGGCCAATATGCCAGTAGAAAACTCAGCAAAGGACGCGGGCAAGCAGTTGGGAGAGGGAGAGACATCCAATGGATCATTAACATAGGAAAAGATACTTAACTTCTGTCATAATTAAAGAAATGCAAATTAAAATAACAATGAGACGCTAATTTTTGCCTAACGTGCTGGAAAAATTGAAAGATATGTGTAATATACAATATTAGAGCTTGAGCAACAGTGGGTGTGCAGATCAGGGCAACCTCTGGAAAGGCGATTTCCTTACTAATAAGCAAACTATTAGACACAAATCCTATAATCTACCAGGAATTTATTTATCCTGCCCTTTTCCTTGCAGAAAAGCATGAAGATAAACACACAGGGAAGTTCACAGCAGTGCTGCTCGTCAAAGAGAAAGACTGGAAACAACCTAATTCACCAATAGTAGTTGTTGTTAAGTTTTGAAGCAGGTCAGGTCTCTTTCATTTTATAGTTGACAGTACATGCCTATTCAGGGGGGAAAGAAGCTTAAAGTAGATCTGAATTATTTATGTGGAAACTGGAAGTGAAAAGTGCAAGATGCAGAACAGTGTCCTTAGGTATATCCCTTTTGTATTAAAAAAAAAAAAAAGGATATACTTGTATCCACATAGAAAATATATGAAAAATATACAAGAAACCATTAACATTCGTTTTCCCTGAGAAGGATAAAGAGAAATCCAAGGTGGGAGGGAGACTGATTTATATATTTTCAAGATAAACTCAATATTTTGGGGCGTCCGGATGGCTCAGTCAGTTGAGCATCTGACTTCGGCGCAGGGCATGATCTCACAGTCTGCAGGTTCCAGCCCTGCGTCGGGCTCTGGGCTGACAGCTCAGAGCCTGGAGCCTGCTTTAGATTCTGTGTCTCCCTCACTCACTGCCCCTCCCCGGCTCACCCAAGCTCGCTCTCTCTCAAAAAGTAAATTAACATTAAAAAAAATTTTTTAAGATATATATCCTAGGACCAGTAGGAAATGTCAGATCACTGGTCCCCCACTCCTCCACCACAAATATAAATTTTTGCTGCTTCTTAGTATCTCGACCTATGTATGAATCAGAATTAGAGTTTTGCTGTTACAACATTCAATTCAGACAACGGTACTTTCAGACCTAAAGGCCACAAAGATAATTGCACTGTGATGGCATTTTCTCTCTCCTCAGTCTTGGTCCCCAGCACAGACTTTTGATGAAAGACAAATATCTTGGAAAACTTTTATCCTGACTTTGAAATGCAGCATAAAAGCCCTGTAACTACCTGGAAAAATGAAGAGTGAAGCAGGCAGAAAACTTGAGGTCCAGGAATAACCTGCTCTTTACACTTGGGTATACTGTGCTTTCCATAATGACAGCTTCTGATTAAGATGTATTTTTTTTTTTTTTTGGTACCTTGTGACCACCTTCAGCCATTTTGCCCACCCCTTTCAACCACCACCTCTGACAACCACCAATCTGTCCTCTGTATCTAGGAGTTCAAGTATTTTTACATTCCAAGCATAATATCATGCAGTATTTGTCGTTTTCTGTCTGACTTATTTCACTTAGCATAATGCCCTCAACGTCCACCTAATGTCTCTGCAAAGAGTAGGATTTCTTTCTTTTTTTAAGGTTGAATAATATTCCATTGTATATATACAACACATTTTCTTTATTTATATGTCAGTAAACACTTAGGTTGTTTCTACATCTTGGCTCTTGTGAATAATCCTACAATGAACATGGAGAGGGGGTGTGTGTGCAGGTATATTTCACGACAGAGTTTATTTCCTTTGGATAAATACCCAGAAGTGGGTTTACTAGATCACATGGTAGTTCTATTTTTCATTTTTTTAAGGAGCTTCCATACTGTTTTTAGGATGTATTTAGAATATGGACAAGACCATTCAAAATAAAACACAAGTCATCCCTCTCAGTTCACTATTGAAAATCCAAGATTACATGTGAAGACAAGGTCTTTTATTTAGCTTACTTATGTTTATGCTAATCCCTATCAATTTGAGAATGCCTTATGCCTCATCTAGACATTTCAGGTGGAAGTTGGGCATCTTAATCCCCCCTCCCACCCTGCATGACCTCCCCTTTGCTCCTTGGTTATAAATTCCCACTTGCCCATGCTGTATTCAGTGTTAAGTCCAATCTCTTTCTCCCATGGCAAGATCCCATTTCTACACCGATCATGATGACCTTTTCCCTTACACCATGAGTGTCATGAAGACAGGGACCTGAGCATCTTGCTCCTGGCCTATCACCCACCATCAAACACTATTCTTTTTTTTTTTTTTAACCCCTCTGCTCACTCTCTAAATGCTTTTCATGCCTTTGCTTTCCTTGAAACAACTGCACATATGGCTATTTAAACTAATTAAAACCAAATAAAACCTAAAATTTAGTTCTTCATTTGCACTGTTCACATTTCAAGGATTCAAAGCCCCATGTGGCCAGTGGCAATTGGATTGGACTGAATGCATCTCTAACATTTCCATCATCACAGAAAGTTCTAACAGAAAGGCTGGAAGAGACCATTTCAGTACATTGCAGGTTTTCTGAGATTGGAGTTCTCATCTGACACTGCCAACAGTGATCTCAAGATGTACTTGGTTGATCTGCTGCTCCCAATGTTGAGAATCACCCAGGAGGGTCCATTTGAACCAAAGGAAGACATTAATGGCATCCCATGAGGACCACCAAGTCTCATTTCTGTACAGACAGTACTCTGGGTGGTTTGGGATGGTCACACAGTGTAACCCTATGTTGTTCCTGCAATCCCCCAAATCCAGCCTCTGCCTCCACAGTCATTGGTCTCTCCATGGATCCCCATGGAGGGATGTTGCATCCATGTGAGGGGGGGGGGTCAAGCATGGGAGAGAAGAAAGGAGGCTATGTGGCGGTGTTCTTGCCATGAAGACTCTGATTCCCCAAATGTAGTGGGTGCTGAGTGAGCAGTGACAAATGACTTCTTTGATCATTTTCATTATTTGATCCGGCGGAGGGCAGTGATTTGACAGGTTTAAGTTCAGGATCTTTCTAGGCAACAAAAACTCAATTAGGGAGCATTAACTCTTCCTCCGTTATACGAAAGCCTCTGGAAATTCCACTGAAACCCAACTTACATTTGGGTAGAAATCTCCAAGGGTCCTACTTAAAGATTCATAAGCAAAAACAAAAGGAAGATGGGTGGCTCAGTTAAGCATCTGACTTCGACTCAGGTCATGATGTCACAGTTCATGGGTTTGAGTGCCGTGTCAGGCTCTGTGCCTACAGCTCAGAGTCTGAACTCTGCTTCAGATTCTGTGTCTCCCTCTCTCTCTGCCCCTCCCCTACTCATGCTCTGTCTCTCTCTCTCAAAAATAAATAAATGTTAAAAAAAAAAACTTTAAAAACAAAAAAAAAGAGCATAAGGGAGAGAAAGATGTGGGAAGAAAAGTGGACAAGGAAGAGAAATGGAAAAGACAAGAGACAACACATTGAGTCAGAAGAAATGGCTCACAAAAGTAGTCCTTGGGGATTCACAAATAGGATTTACTGCTTCAACAAGCAGTTGTTAAGGAGCCAAAAAAATGTTCCATGTTAAGTGCTCTGGAGAATACAAAGGAGAGAGCTCCTGTGTTTTCCAAAGACAGATCTGACATAAAATACTAGCCCTTCTGTTTTCCAGCTGCACAACATTGTGAAGTCACGCAGCCTTGCTATGCTTCGAAGTTCAGTGCCTGTCTCAGAGCGCCACTGTGAAGAGAGAATGAGAGAAGGTAATGAATGTGGAGCTCCTCATGTGCATCTGGAAGATGGCAGGGTCTTAATGGAAGAGAGGGCCGTGGATGGGTTTGCCCAGTAAGTGTCAAGGGAGAAGAAACCACGACCCATGTTCAAGCCCTGAGAAAGGTGAACTTTCCTTGAAGAGCATGGTGGGACACGAGGAGTCAAAGACTACTGGAACAGCATGACAGAGCACAGAAAAAAACAGCAAAGGGTAGAATTCCTGAAGCCAAGCAAAGAGACTGTTTGAAGACACTCACAAGAGATAAGGAAAAATAAAGACTGAAAATGTCCGTTTGTAACCAGGCGCAGCCATTAAAAATGAGGTGTTGCTCAAAGAGTGGATGTCACAGATGTCTATGATATATTGCTTCAAGGGAAGAATCAGATTATACAACAGTTTTGTATTCACAGATAAAAGCTGCTGACTATTTATTTAGCTCATTCATTCAACAAATATCCACTGAGGGCTTGCTACATTCCAGGCACCATTCAAAATGCTGGAGATGTGGGGGGTGAATGAGACGGGCATCTCACGATGTTTATATCCTACTATGCATGTATTTATGTGAGATTATCTGAATATACACGCGTCTATACATATCTTTCCCTTCGGTTGGAAAGGACATATACGTGACGGATGATGAAATTAGACAAAATCATATTCAGGCATATGCACCTTGCTTATATAACAAAACATGGCAAGCTATGTCCCCACTACTATTGATGATTCATCCAAGTGGTGGGACAGTGTCTAAGTGGTTAAGAGCTCAAGTTTGGCGGGGCACCTGGGTGGCTCAGTCAGTTGAGCATCCGACTCTTGATTTCAGCTCAGGTCATGATCTCATGGTTTGTGGGTTCGAGCCCCGCATTGGGCTCTCCTCTGCACTGACTGCACAGAGCCTGCTTGGGATTCTCTGTCTCCCTCTCTCTCTGCCCCTCCCCTGTTCTGTCTCTCTCAAAATAAATAAACTTTTTTTTTTTTTAAAAGAGCTCAAGTTGAGCATCAGGCAACCTAGGCCAACTTATTTTTGCTACCTACTGGCTGCTTTGCTGAGCAACCTACTGACCCCCTCATCCTGTTTTACTGTCTCTAAAACGGAGATAATCATAGTCCCTACCTCAAAGTGTTGCGTTGAGAATAAATTGATACAATGCAAGTATATATGTAACTCAGGGTCTGACATACAGTAAATGTTCAGTTCATCCCTGCCATTATTTTTAATAATTATTTAGCTGGCTTGGATATTATCATTTTTCTATAATATGGGTGCACTCCCTTTGTAGCTAGAAAACATAAGAGAATGAATTCACAACAATGATTGTTAGTGGAGGGCAAGGAGCAACTAGTTGGCTGGAGATTAAACGAGGAGGAAAAAAGTAAGGTCATACCTGTATCACAAACTGATTGTGTCAAATATTCTGCTGTTAAGGACAAATCACAGAAGGGAAGGACGGGAAGTGAGACAGACCAGTTACAGTAAAAAACCCATTTCTGGAAATGGTGTAGTGACAAGGTGTCCAAGGGAGAAATGAGGATCACAAGATTTTCCACGAAAGCCCCCAAAATACACACCATTTTCCCCGCATCAACAGTGAAACTATAACTCAAGATTCTGGCTCCCATACGCCAGGGCCCTTTCTGTTAGACCTCACTAGTAGGGCGTCACTACTTTCAAAGATACTTTCGGCTTGGTAGGGTCTCCGCCTCTCGTCCTAAGAAGACGTGTGCGTGCCCAACTTCTGAAAGTTTATGTCTCGTCTTTCCATATTTAAACATCAATGAAAGGTGGGAGGGGGAGTCAACTAAAAAAATATGCCAGTAAAACAATCTGGTAACTATGTGCTGGAAACTACGTCTCTTTTAGTTTTTCCAATAAAGGAAACACAACACTAATGAAAAGTCTTAGCAGGTGAGTCAGGTGGCTCCAGATATACTAGCATCAGAGGTTATTGGATTATGATTTATTCAAATAGCCCTTGGAGGGTGGTTGTGCCAATTTCCCCTCCTAACGCAGAAGTTTTATTTTTCTAAGACATCTCTGAAGGCTGGTAATTGAGCCGCTGATTGAGCTACTATTTATTTAGTAACTATTATTACTAGACACTGTTATCTACTCCCCAAACAACACGCAGAATGATCCTTTTGAAACCTGAATCAGGCCTCACTCTCATCCAATGGCTTCCCATCACACTTGGGATACAAGCCAAATTCTTTCCCTTACTTGCAAAGAAGGGCCCCATGGCTGCCTCTCTGACCACATCTCCTTCTGGTATCCCTCATCTATTACCCTCCACCCTCTGCTGTCTTCCTGGCCTTCAAATGTGCCCAGTTTATTTCCTCCTGAGGTCTCTATCCTAGCTATTTCCTCTGCCTGGAATGCTTCCCCCCAGGTCAGTGCATGGGCAGCTCTCCCTCATGAATCAGTTCAAATGCCCCCTCCTCTAAAAGGCGTTCCTTGATACCTGATCTAAAAGAAGACCTTACCTGCTCACCCTCTGTCTCACCTCTCCTGTTCTATTTCTTCATAGCCCGAGTCACTACCTGAAATAATCTTGTATTATTACAAGGTGGGGTCCCCCAGGAGCAGAGCCTGGGGACTTTCGTACCATTGGCTGACTCACTGAAGGAGTGCTCGCAGGAGAAACTTGCAAGGGGGGCAGGGTGCAGGAAGCAGGATGGGACATGAAAAGGCTGAGCAAAGATGTAGTTCAGGAGACACGGAGCCTCATCCCGCTAGGAGCTCTGGAGCTTGAACAACACCACTGAGTCCATCCCGCCTCGAGGCAAGGGAGCTGGTCTTTTGTATCCCTGCTTCAGTCCGTCTGTGACTGAGGGCTGCTGCTCTGGTGTGGGACACACAAGTTTTGAGACAATTTTCAATTGTCCAGTGACAAGCCTTGGTGCAAGGTTGGAAGTGCGAGCTGCCAGGCGGGCGACAGCTGGGGTGGGGGCGGGGGGATATACCAACCGAGAGACTCAGAGCAGCATGCCAACACCACCTGCAACAGCTTGCTCATCTCTTATTTTAATTGGCTCACTTTAACTGGACTTCAAGCTCCATGAGGGCAGAGATAACCACCGGCTTCATTCATCGTGCGTTACTCAAGATGTAACCGGCACTCAATAAATATTGGTTGACTGCTCAAAGAATTAGTAAGTCAAGACACTTTACTTACTCCATCTAGCTAATCCTCACAATCACCCTGGGAGGCAGGACCTTCAAGTCTGAGCTCTTTCCAGGCACAAAGCCAAGCTTGTCCGTCTGAGAACCAATTAACCAGATAGCCTGGATATAAATAAATCATGCAGACAAAATTCTCTACAGCCTTTACCTTGAGCCTTTTTCCCTATTCTCCACTACCTCCCTGGACACACATATATCGGCTTTCCTTTGTTTTTTAAGGTATTTATTGCCTAAACCTCAGACCTTGAGACCAAATCATCACAAAGAAGCAGCATAGAATCCCTGCACTGTCATCCTTGATGTCTCATTTTGTTTCCATGCAAGCTAAGAATATTTTGAAAATAAACACTGGTTGTCATTAGTGCAGCTTATGAGGGCTGTATGGGTAGACGCTCACCTCACGAGTTAGCTTGCATTAAGGTCATACAGTGTTTTAATCTTTGAAACTACATGGAATGAATTATCTGGTCAACAGAAATATTCCAGGATGCTTCATCCTAATTCACTGCTAGGGATTTGTCAGGTATGTGAGGGCAGAAGGCTTTAAGACCTCACTCCCCTAAGAGTGCACCTGCAGAATCAGCACCACATGAGAGTTGGCTGGAATGCAGAATCCCAGGCCCTACCCCAGACCTGCTGAATCAAACATGCATTTTAACCAAATCCCCAGGTGATTCTTGTGCACATCTAAGTTAGGAAAGTGTTGCCTTCAGACAATTCCACCCAGCCTTTCCTACTGTCCCTCCTTTGAGAGTGCTAATTATTTTAGAACATCCCATTCATTCCCCAGATTCCTCTTGCCCTGAGTCACTAGAAGACCTGAATAGGGACCTATGTCCTCTCTTGGTCCCTAAAAGTCAAAGCAAAAGCTTGGGATCTTCCAAGGGAGATACTTATCCTGCATCCAGATTTTCAGAAGGGGATGGTGTACAAAAATATGTGTTTCTGGAAAGATGAACATCAACACACGTCACCACTGCCACCTACTCTTTTCCTGAACTTCAGAGAGAGAAACTTCCCCACGGGCATGTGGACTGATTCTGTCTTTGTCTTTGCAAAGAACCCAGAGGCCCTCCAAAGGCCAGCTGGTCAGGGGCAGAGTATAAGCTCCTATGGTCAGAAAGAAAAGAGATGGGTGGGTGTCACTGAGTGACAGAAGTACTGTCATCCAAATCGATCACTTATGTCAGTCCTTTCAAACCCAGGAAGAAGACCATGTAAATGACCTGTGCTATGAATTTAAGAAGCTCCCCCCACCACAGGGAGACTGATTCAGCATCCTGGAGTAGCACTTAGGAATATGAATTTATAAACAAATTCCACAGTCAGGCTGGGAACCAATAAACTTGGTAATTACCATAAAACAGAAATTTTCAAACTTAATTGATTTTTTTTTTAAAGAATGCATGGAATACTTATTTTAAAATGTTAATTCCAAGGCTCTTTCCTTGGAGTATAATTAAAGGGACCCAACAATCTGAACGCCACTGAAGCAACTGTTACTTCTTGTAGCAGAAAAGGCTCCGAACTCCCCCACCAGCTAATTTTGTACTTGTTGCATATGTCATTGAAGGACTCTGAGGTCTAATTTCTACATCTGAACAAGAAGTATTAAATTATCCATTTCACAAGGTTGATGTAAAAGGCTAGTGAGTTTAGCTATGGGGACATGGTTAGTAATTCTATCAAGTGCTGCACATGGGGATAAGGAATTTTAATTTTCAACTCTCTTCACTGTAATATCTCTTCATTGTATCTAGGAACAATTACATAATTTGAAAGGTCCAGTGTAGAATGGAAATGTGCGGCTCCTTATTAAAAAAAAATTATTGAGAATCTGAAGGTGGTGACAGCCAAGCATTAAACCAAGCATGGCGCCTTTGTGAGCATGGAGACCTTGTACACAAGTCACACACTTAAGAGGCTGGCCATGCTTATATCCACGGACTCTGGAAATCAACCCTACCAAGTACAGAGGGTTAGGGATAGGAAGGGAAGACAATGATAACAACATAAGCTGAACATTGGAGAAGTACTTCACAGTTTGCAAAGCTCTTCCATTTTTAATGGCTCAAATTGGGTTAGTTATCAGAATCACATGGGAAGCTTGTGAGGAATCCATATGCCTGGGCGCCCCTCTTGACCATGTCCAACTAGTACATATTCCTGGGAGGAGGGCCAGGAATCTATACTTTTAACAAGCTTCTTTGAAACAAACAAGTCCTCATGGTTAGGAAAGTTCTGGAATGCTTTTAGTAACCTACTTGGTTCTCACACAAACTGTTCTCACTCCCACTGTGAACTGAAGTAGGCATCATTAGCTCCATTTTTGTGAATGAGGAAGCTAGGATGCAGAGAGGTTTGGTCAAGGCTGGTAAGGGCCAAGGCCACGATTGAAGCCCAGTCTTCAGAGAGAACACTGTTGCAGTTCCACGATGCTACAGGGTGTGGGCGTGCATGTGTCAGAGAAGAAGAGAATGTGAGAGTAAAATCTCCCACATCTCCTCTAGATTTGAATGTAGAATTGTGTGTTCATGTTGCTTTGTGGGAGATGGGGTTGGGGAAGGAGCTGTTTCATTTAAGCCGAGACAAAGTCTGAGGTTTCTCCGAAGCCAGGACACCCACCAGAAAAGACTCCCTCGGTGGTCTCTACTCGACACTATTTTTATTTTCACTTATTTTTTTAAGCCAATTAATTTATTATGAGAGGGGGAAGGGGCAAGGAGAAAGGGGGAGAGAGAGAATCCCAAGCAGCCTCTGCATTGTCAGCACAGGGCCATGAACCATGGGATGATGGGGCTCGATCCCATGAATGATGCGATGATATCAGGCCTGAGATGAAATCAAGAGTCAGATGCTAAACTGACTGAACCACCCAGGTGCCCCACAATTATTTTTAAAATCTTGCCTACTTACGTCAAAAGGGAAAGAAAAGTAACCCAGCCCCCACACCCTCAAAGTCCATGTTTATTTATTTGTTCTTTTGGTCACTGTCCCTTCCCTGTTCTTCTGGGTGGTCCATTTTCCACATGGGAGCCAGTATGATCTGGGGTGGAAAGAGGTCACAGGTAGCCCCTCTCCTCAAAAGCCCCCAGGGCTTCCCCTTTCCACAAAGAGAAGAAGCCTAGATCCATACAATAGCCTACAAGGATTTATACAACCTTCCTCCTGCTCCTGTCCCCTCCCCCCTGACCCTTGTCCACTCTGTCCCAACCACGCTGATGCGCCAGGCCTGCTCCTGCCTCAGGGATTTAACATTGACTGTTCCCTCTGACTGGAATGCTATTCCTCACATATCCACATGGCTCCCTCCCTCACTTCTTTCAAGTCTTTATTCAGGGACACTTGGGTAGCTCAGTCCCTGAGGCGTCCAACTTCGGCCCAGATCATGATCTCAAGGTTCCTGAACTGGAGCCCCGCGTCGGGCTCTGTGCTGACAGCTCTGAGCCTGGAGCCTGCTTTGGATTCTGTGTCTCCCTCTCTCTCTCTCTCTCTCTCTCCCTCTCTGCCCCTCTCCTACTCACACTCCCTCTCTCTCTCTCTCAAAAATAAACATTAAAAAATATTCAAGCCTTTACTCAAAATGGTGTCTTCTTAGTGAGGCTTTCGTTGATCACCTTATTACAAATAGCAGCCTGTTCCCCTGGCTCTCCCAATCTCCCTTACAACCATTAATCTTCCTCTATCTTCTAACATACTAAATAATTCTAGCCCATGTGTTATGTGTGTCTGGCATGGGGCCATTAGAACGTGAGCTGTGTGAGGACAAGAATTTTGTCTCTGCTCACCACTGTACGGGCAGCACCTGGGACAATGCCTGGCACAGAGAAGCTCAGTAAATAGTTGCTGAACGGAGATGTAAACACAAAGATGTAAAACTGAGCAGGGGTGGGGGGTTGTCCACATGGGAGGGGGCTGTGCAAGGTAAGCAGCCTGGGGTGCAGGGGTGCCGAGGGAGAAGCAGACTCCCTGCAGGGGATCCAGGGTGAGCTTTAAAGAGCAGCCGAGTTTGAGATGGGCTTGAGGATGATTGAAATTTTGACAGAGATCCGAGAGGGAGGAATGAGCCCGCCCCAGACAGAGGGTATCAGCAAACACAAAACAGGAAAAATTCAAACTGTTCTCGGTAGAACTAGTGGGGGAAAGGAGGAGGGGAGGTGGTGTGTGTGTGTGTGTGTGTGTGTGTGTGTGTGTGTGTGTGTGTGTGTTCACGCGTAAGGAATGAGTAAGACTGTAAGGCTGTTGTGGAAAAAAAAACAAAAAACAAAAAACAAAAAACAAAAAACAGATGCCCCGGGGTTCCCCGAACTGGGGCATAGGGGTGAGATCAGCCCAGCTCAACCCAACTCACGCCAGCTCTCCCCGCCTGGCTTCCATACAGCCTTATTGACACCTGTCTATTCCTCGCACAGCTATCTCCTCGGGTTCTTCACCCTCGGACCTTCCCATATTTTGCAGAGCAATTTAGCCTTGGACCTATCTTCATATGCATACACACAAAAATATCTCGGCTGAAATTAAGTGTCAAATATTCTGAGACTCAGAGCCCCTAAGCAGCATAAAAAATCAGGTGGGAGCTTTAAAATTTCAGACTCCTCCTTTCCTTTTCTACACCATTCTATCCAAATCAAAGAGGTTCCTTTTATACCTCCTCGGACACGTACAGCCACCCCAACCCCAACCCCAACGCCCCCCGGAGGCAAAACAGCAGCAGTCTGCTTGGGTTGGTAGGGTTCCTACTGCCATTTTTATCTAGTGCGTCCGTCATCTTGTGGGCTCCTCACTGCACCCCTGTGACGTAGGCATTATTATTCCATTTTTCAGAAGAGAAAACTGAAACCCAGGGCCCCACCATACATAAGTGACGGAGCTGGATGGAAAGCCCAGATTCATCTGACTTCAAGGATAAAATAGTTCTCACCCAATACCAGTGAGAAACAGGACAGGACAATGTGTATCTCACAGTCAAGAGATTACAGGCTGATAGTTTAAGATGGAATATTCAAAAGCAGCAGAGAATGGGTTCTTCCCCGTCTCCTTTCATTGGGTGCATATTAAATATTAATTCCCTTTGTCTTTGCAAACACAGACGTTGACAAAGACACACATCATAAAAATGCAAGGTAAGGTTTGCTTCTAATTGAGGCTTTGGTATTGGAAATGCATTTGGATGACTTTCCTCCCTGCAGCTGGGGTTGGACATTTGGTCTTCTTTGTCCTTGGTCAGTGTTGTCCAGAAGAACATGGGTGTGCGTGGAGTAGCAAGAGATCAAGGACATATTCCCATCAGGAGCCTGACAATCCCAGCTCCAGGCATCAACAAACACAGTCCTTTAAATATTTTTAGGAGGCAAAAGAACTTGAGAAGGAGTCCTTTCTTGGCTAACAGTTCTCTAAATCTCAGGAGGGGGCCAAGAAGGAAAGCTGGAGTAGCAGGGGGTCAAAGGACCCCTCCAGGATGAAGGAAGGTCAGTGATTGCAGGTTCTGGAAGAGACTTTGTGTGTGTGTGTGTGTGTGTGTGTGTGTGTGTGTGTGTGTGTTTTCGAAGCCCGATTTTCATCATCTCCACTGGGTTTTGGAAAATAATAAATTTTACTGGTATTTTTTTTTTCTTGAAAGGATATGTGTTCACAGCAGAAAATTTCAAAAATGTGAGCATGCAAAAAGGAGATAAAAATTAACTGCGATCCAAGAAATGTAGGAGAATGATAAACATCCAAGTTACAGCAATGTTTATCCCTAAGGGGAAGGGGTGGAACGTAATGGGAAAGGAATAACACGAGAGACCCTCAACTGAATTGGCGATGTTTTATTTCCTTGGCTAAGTATTGGAGACCTGGATATTGCTTATACTTTTTCTTTGATACATTTTTAATATATCTGAAATAATTCAGAATATATTTTTAAAAGCCATCTGGTGCATTCATCATTTGAAAATTCAGTATCTAGGACAACTCCCTGCTACATAGTCAATACCTAATAAATATTTCTTGAATGAATGAATGAATGAATGAATGAACGAACAAACGAAAATCTTAACTGTTGTGTTGCCTCTGCCTTTTAGTTTCCCCTCATCTGGAATTTAGGGCTGGCAATGTCTACCCTCACGATTATGATGGGAGGTAGGTGTACCCGGCATCCCACCTGGGCTCAGCACTTTGATAAATATTCAACCAGGATTTTCATTTTTCCAATGCATAGATTTTTTTTTAAGCATTAAAAAAAATAGGATCACACAACACCTGCTATTTTGTAACTGGATATAATCACATCTTCACTTGTCCTTTCAACTCATTTTTTAAAATTATTTTAGTGGCTGGATATTATTATTATTCCATCTGGGCCTTCTAAGAGTCAACATCTTTAGTTGTTGAGGACTGTCTGATGGTACCATTGGCAGAATTACTCTGGCAGACTCCAGGAGTTGGAAGGCACTGTGCTTGGCAGATAGGGGTATTAATTCTATTCCTCCAAGGTGACCCCAAGAGAATGTGTTAGGGAACATTCTGAGACGTTTGCAGCCCTACCCTTTTTGAACTTTGTAGGCAAGCAGTTTCAGACATCCCCTCTCGTGGCTTCTGCTTCTCTGCAGAACAAAACCCTAATTTACAAATAACCCTCTGGTCTGGCTGCCAGCCTTTTCTCCTGGGCTTGCCACCATCCAGCCAGGTGGGCCTGTCCAACTTCAGACCTCACCAAGCTCCCTCCTGGACCAGGTTTATCACATCTACCAATCCCCCATGCCTGGAACACTTCTTTCCCACTCCCCCTCATTCTTCAGGCTTCAGGTCTAAGCTACTAAACGTCATTTCCTCAGAAAGGCTTTCCTGGCCCCTCCCTTGAAGAAGATTCCCTCTTATCTCTACCCAGTGCGCTGTTCTCTCCCTTCACAGCCTTTGTTCTACTACAAGAATTGAATATTTATCTGCAGAGTTGTGTGTTGAATGCTTGTCCCTACTGGGAACTCCAAGCTGCAGGAGGGCAGGAAAGGACTGAATCTGTTCTGCTGATTTGGAACATACAGCCTCTAACAAAACCCCTACTGCACACAGATGCCTAATAAACCTTGAGTGAATGCATGAGTGAACGAACGAATGAACGAATGCTTTAATGGAGAAAAGCATCACTTACCTGTGTTAACTTGTCTCTGGGCTTCAGTTTCAGCCTTGTCTACAAAATAGGGCTGGCAATATCAAACTCCAAAATTATTATGAGAGTAATTGCACTCGTTTCTGTAAAATGTCTCATTGGGCGTAGTTGACAGGTGAGAAATGGTTCTCACTGGCATGGCTATTTTGCTCCTCAAACAGTCCCGGCCTGAGTGTATAAAAAGAGCAGTACCCACCGCTCTATTTTACTTAAAAGCTTTTTCTTTGCCTCTTTCGAAGACAAGTACAAATGAGAACACTGGGATATTCGTTTTAGTATTATCCCTTTGAACCTCAAAATGCATATGATAGAAAACAGGATGACACATGCAATTTTACCTTTTCTTCCAGCTAACTACTGTTTACAAACAGCGGTTGCTCTGGTTTAGCTTGGCAAACCTTTTCAAAGCTCAGGCAGTTAATTACAGCTGCCTCTGGGCCACACTCGGAGATCAAAGGCTTGAAACAGACTGGGAGGGAGTAGGTGTCACTTAGGCATTATGGGCTGAATGCTGGTAACCTCAGGAACCAATGTTTCTAGAATTCCTCGGTCCCACCCTCACATCCCTTTGCAGTGGTTTACAAACATAACTAATGCAAAAGCATCCTTTACTTCCCAAAGAAAATCCAGCCTCTGATCTAGACTGGAGGGGATATGATAACAATTCACCTATTCAGTCCACAAATACTTCCTAACCACTGACTACACACAAAGCTATATATAGGTGCGAAGCAAGAATATGGCAGTGAGCAAGGGGGTAAGACCTCTGCTCTCCAGGAGCTTGCATATTTGATGAGGGGAGGGACAGAAGACAAAGAAAAAGAAGAAGAACAAAGAAAAGAGATCATACAGACACGAACGGTTTTTAAAAATAAATGTACATGCACTGACATAACAGAATCAGAGAGTGGCTCTGATACTGCATGAGGAAATGAAGCTTAATCTGGGATCTGAATGACAGGAAGACACCAGCTACACAAGAGTCTTCCAGGAAGGAAAACCAGGGGGTGCAAAGGCGCTGGGGTGGGAACTTCAGATTTTGGAAACTTAGTTAAGTGGATGGAAGAAGAAAGAGAAATGATGATGGGCCAACACTGACCTTGTAAGTCACAGTGAACAGCTGCCACTTTATACTGAGGGGCACAGGAAGCCACTGGATGGTTCTAAGCAAGGGAGTAACATAAAGTGATTTATGCTTTTTAAAAAAATCACTCTGGCCGACATGTGAAAAATATATGATAGGGGCAGGTGTAGAAATACTGAAACCACTCAAGGGGCTGTTGCAATAATCTAATTGGGAAGAAATGGTGGCTTGGACAAAGACATACAGACAATCTCGTCTACACTGGGTTTATAGTCAGTTAAGGTAAACTTTTACACCCGCAGAGGGGACATTGGTCTTATAAGAGGGCTACCAATCAAATGAAATTGTCAGTTAATTTGGACAGACAAGTACCAACCTCCCACCCCCTTTCCCATTGTCAGTGATGGTGTACGCATAATCTTCTTTTCCTTCCTTCCCTAGGTCATCATGTTCAGATTCACCTGTATAATAAACTCCCTGCAGATCATGGGTAATGTCGTTTGCCTTTAAAGAACAAGGTGGAAAAGATGATGGACACGTGTTTCCCCTGTTGTGTATATAAAAGCAAGAGGTTTGGGATCAGGAAGTCAACACCAGAGTTTATTTGAGTGAATAGAAGCAGCAAACAAGTCCGAATTAGAAACCTCTCTTTCTGCCCCGCATGATGATGGGTGGGAACATCTTGGGTCAAGGAGTCAAGGCTGCAAAGGTATTTACCCCGGGGTCTCCTGATGATTTTCACTTGGGAGGCTAAAGAAATGTGTTCTGGAAGAGAACGGGTAGCAGGAGAAATTATTTGTCAAAACGACTTACAATTACATCTAGTCCAACCACAGCTCCTAAGATTTTGCCAGCCAGTTGGTCTCTTTTTAAACCTGTATTATTCCAGGACCCTGGGGCCATAGCAACAGAGGGGGATGGGGGCAGGAAAGGATATGGCCACCTTCGTCCAGTTTCCAATATGGCGGGTGAAGAGTCTAAAACACATTAAAGATCAGTAATCAACATGTGGATGACAGGAGCTAAGAAACACGTATAAGGAGAAAGAACATGTGAAGACGTGCCCCAAGACAAGTGCTCTGTCTCTCTCTGATGCCTATGTTTGGAAGAGCCATCTTGCATCATTTTTAGATGCTGAATTGAGACGCTGTTCCGTTTGCCACTAAGTAGGATGAAACAAGTTCTAAAATATCAGAATCAGAGTTTAAGAGATAGACAGAGAGAAAATGAGAGACAGAGACAGACAGAGGGGCTTAAACAGATGTCACCCCTCTTGTCTCTAAATATATGATAAGGCCGATAGAGTATTTAACAATACCAGGGGCTTCATGTCCCAGTTCATAGAAAGCAGCAGCATGTGAATTTGACCCACAGGAAATTCATTATCAATCAATATTAAGCGATGACTTGGAATCAATTAGACATAAGCCCTTCAAACAGTCTCAGTTCTTTCCAACCTTAAAGCAAGGTTACTTTGTGGGAGCTAGCCTAAAATTTACACACACACAGACACACATTTTCATCTCAAGATATGTACTCTCAGATAAGGTCCTCCAATTTTAATACAAGTTTTCAAATTTGAAGCACCTTTAATTAAAAAAAATTTTTTTTCATGTTTGTTTCTTTTTGAGAGAGAGAGAGCACAAGCAGGAGAGGGGTAGAGAGAGGGGGAAACACTGAACCTGAATCAGGCTCCAGGCTCTGAGCTGTCAGCACAGAGCCGGATGTGGGGCTTGAACCCATGAACTGTGGGATCACGACCTGAGCCAAAGTTGGACCCTTAACCAAGTGAGCCACCCAGGTGCCCCCTGAAGTGAAAATTAAATTTCATTTAATTTTAAATGAAACACGCTGACAAGAAAAGAAAAGTATGAAGTCTGGATGCCAGTGAACTGTGATTTCTCACTGTGGGAACAGCTCCTTTACAAGAGAATATCTAACATCTTTGCCTCGCCTCTCCACTGCTACTATCACCCTTTCTCTCCACATGGCAGCCCCTCATCCCCACTCAAGGACAAATCAAAGGGACATTTGGGTTCCCAGCATTTTGGGCATCTCCTTCTTGTTTGCAGGATTCCCTTCTGGATTCCCCCCAGAAGGATGTTTATGTTGAAAGCCTCACTCTGAGTCTCAGAGGCTTTGGGGAGCAGTAGAACCATCCATCTTGGCATGGTGAACACCTTCAATGCCATCCACATGGTGGTAGCACGTTCTGGGTGGGGGTGGGGGGGAGGCGTGGGTGGAAGAGAGAGGTGGCTCAGAGAGAGTTAGACTCCAACTGAGACACCTAACTCCATACCGATGCATTTGAGCATGGGCTGTTAATAAAGGGTACGTGACTTGAAGTTAATTTTGCAGATCACAAAAATTGATAGAAAATATGCATTGAGAAGCATACATGGGCTTTTTATTGATTGGGACTTTCGTATTCAGTCATTCATCTATTTTTTCTCCCCTTCCATCCACTTAACATGTCAGCTCCAAGAGAATGGTGCCTTGTGTGTTTCCTTTGCTGTGATGGTCACAGTGCCTGGCACACAGCAGGTGCTTAGTAAATTCTCGTTGAATAAACAGATGCAGAGAAAAGACTAGAAGGAATTAATGGAATTAATAGCAATTACTTGGGGGAAGGGACTATGGGATGGTTACAATTTATTCTTTATATTTCCTATCTTTCCCAAGTTCTCTAAAAAATATTTTTCTAATTAGAATAAAATGGAATGGATACAGCTCAGGGACACCCCAAGTTATCACCAACATTGCCATTAACTAAGAAGGGGAAAATTCAAGCCTATTAATAATGCACATGCTGGAACTAATGTTATATTAATAGCAACAAGGATATACATTTCGGTTCTTCATATATTCATTCATTCAACAAGCATGGATTGTGGTGGCCACCCATCAGTCCTTGGCCCAGGCCGTGGAGACACTGATGAAGGACCACGTTCAAATTCAAAAAAGGTAAAATCATGACTCTCATTCAGAGTAGGAGATGTAAGGTGAAAACGTGTTAGAGAACCTACTTAAGTCATTAACGACTGACCTGGTGATATGTTTCTATCGGTTCAAAAGAAAATGCAGAGGGGCGCCTGGGTGGCTCAGTCGGTTAAGCGTCCGACTTCAGCTCAGGTCACGATCTCGCGGTCCGTGAGTTCGAGCCCCGCGTCGGGCTCTGGGCTGATGGCTCAGAGTCTGGAGCCTGCTTCCGATTCTGTGTCTCCCTCTCTCTCTACCCCTCCCCCGTTCATTCATGCTCTGTCTCTCTCTGTCTCAAAAATAAATAAATGTTAAAAAAAAAAAATTTAAAAAAAACACAAAAGAAAATGCAGAGACTGGAGAGGAACACTGAAATCAAAATGTAAATGGAAGACAAAGTGGCCTCTTCCACAGTTTGGGAGCCTCCGCTATACAGACAGATGTGAGCCTCCGTCATACAGAATTAGTGCATGTCTACAGGCACGAATTAGTTTGCATTGCTATCAATTATCAACACTTTACAGAGTAGACAATGCAAAGCTAGCATTTGATAACCCGGAGGAACATGCTCTAGACAATGAGTAATTTTCCACGGAAGCACCATTTTTCCTTACGCTACAAAGATGATTAAGATACAGTCACTGACTTCTCATGTAGTATCTGGGGAGACTGACATAAACAAAGGACTTGGTTTGCTCTGGACAAGAGGAAAATAAATCTTTGTTTCTCCTCTTCTGTTTACAGGGACCTTGTGAAAGAAACTCCTGTACGAGAATTGAGTTTTGTCCCAAGAACTAAAAAAAGCGATACTTTGGTTTCAAAGCACATTTTAAACGTTTCTGCCTTAACAATTTTATTACAAATACACCAGTAAACCTATACATGTCCATTGTAAAACTAAAATGCAAACCATAAAAAAAAAATGAGAAAAAATAAATCAGAGTCCTTGACTGCTTTCCTTTGTATCAATTCCACTTTCTCTGGGGCGCCTGAGTGGCTTAGTTGGTTAAACATCCGACTTCGGCTCAGGTCACGATCTCGCAGTTTGGGAGTTCGAGCCCCACATCAGGCTGACAGCTCAGAGTCTGGAGCCTGCTTCTGATTCTGTGTCTCCCTCTCTTTCTGCCCCTCTCCCGCTTGTGCTCTGTCTCTCTCTGTCTAAAATAAACAAACATTAGAAAACTTTTTTTTTAATTCCATGTTCTCACCCAGTGGAGACATAACTAACAAGATAACAATGTCCACAAATCCATACATGTGTTGTAGTGCTGAAGGGAGAGATGAGGCCAACAGCGTCCTTCATTCAGTGGGGCCACTGTCAAGAAATTCTTGGATTTGTAAAGTGGAATTAGTTTGGGGAAAAGGGGAGAGAGAGGAGAGTTAGAATTCTCTGCACTGGAAAAATGACACAAGAATGTTAAGGATTCGAGGCTGGCAAAAGGAAGCGGGAGGGGATTTCTGGGGAGGCCGGGGAAGGAAGGGGTACGGAGTGAAATCCTCAGCTAAGACATAGCCAGTGAGAAAAGCCCAGCACCAGGAAGGCTTTGATGAATTCTTGGCATCATGACATCTAATATTTCATCTCAAATTATTGTGCGTTCTGGTCCATGATGTAATCTACTGCGATGAGCAAAACCTCTTCCGTTAAATAAACATCTGCTGGACAAGACAACCTATGTCAGGGGTACACTGAAGACTATGTCACTATGGGTCACACTTGGGGGCAATGGAGAGAAGAGGACATTTGCAGGAGGTGAGAAATTCAACGGTCAGAGACTCCGACCAAGAGATGATGAGGAGAGTAAGCCCCCAACTCTAGTGTTCTGCTAAGAACACCTGGAGATACAGGCAACCATACTTGACTTCCTGCCTTCTCGTGGATTGAAACTCTAGATATTTGTGTAAATACTAAAGGAAAGTGTCATCTCAAGAAGCTGGAGCCACCAATGACAGCACGGAGGGCTTCCCAGAGGAAATGACACGTGAACAGAGTCTCATCACACAAAAAGGGCTAACCAAGCAGGGAAGAGCAACTACATGCACAGAGGCAAAGAGCCATAAAAGGCCGAGGGATGTTTGGGGGGAACCAAGAGCCACCTGGTTTTATAGGGATCAGCCTGTGGAGGAGTGAAATGTGACTTTGAATTATCTGCCGAGATCTGGGGCTGGTGCTGGCATTGTTAAAAGATAGACCTGGGGAGTGCCTGGGTGGCTCAGTCGGTTAAGCATCTGATTCTTGGTTTGGCTCAGGTCATGATTTCATGGTTTGCAGGTTCGAGCCCCATCCTGGATTCTGCGCTGGCAGTGTGGAGCCTGCTTGAGACTCTTTCTCTCTCCCTCTCCCCCTCCCCTACTTGCGCTGTCTCTGTCTCTCCCAAAATAAATAAACTTAAAAATAATAAAACCATAGACCTGGCACAAAGAAGGAAAGCATTGTGGTGCAGCCCTGGTGACCGGACAAGGATTTTGAGACCCCTAATCTAACATTCAGTCTGTCACTACCCTGAGTAGTCAGCTTTCCTTCATTTGTGAGACAGAGACCATGACTTGTCCTTCCCAGGCTGTGCTTACCCCCACAGAGCACAGGGGGTGAATATGAAGGGCTGGGAGGGGAGAAAATGGTCTCCTTTTCTGAGCAAAGATGGAGGACAGGTCTGCCAAAGGAAGGACATTTCAGAGCACCTGGGTGGCTCAGTGGGTTAAGCTTTGGTCTTTGGCTCATGTCATGATCTCACAGCTTGTGAGTTCGAGCCCCAAGTCAGGCTCTGTGCTGACAGCTCGGAGCCTGGCGCCTGCTTCGGATTCTGGGTCTCCGTCTCTCTCTGCCCCTCCCCTGCTCACGCTCTGTCTCTCTCTCTGTCAAAAATACACATTAAAAAAATTTCTTAAAGGAAGGATATTTCACTAAAAATGCTCAGAATAAGTAAATGGACTGAGTTTAATGCCTAGTGTTGGAAGTGAATCAATAAGCAAATGATACCTTCCAGAAAGCATTATCTGGCATGTAAACAAGACACAATTTTAGCAAAGTTGGTCCAGTCTTTTTTTTTCTTGCCTTTTGCTGGCATTAATGGTGTGGAATGTACAAGTCTGCACCTCTAATTCCATCCTTTCCCCCTTTTTTTAGCTTGTGGTTTTTGTCATTGTTGTTTCTACCTGCTGGAGGTGTGGGTTCAACAGTCTTACAGAAGGCAAAGTAGACAGACACACGGCCACACTGACAAACAGGAACTTTTAGAACCTTTCTCTGCCTTAGCGTGAGATGCTCAGGGTCTAAGAGCCATGATGGGTTGTCTAAGCCCCCATCTTCCTGAAGCCACATCAGGGCAGCCCCCAGGATTCTCTCATCTGCCTTGAAAGGACCCGCAGATAGAAGGTCCAAAACACATCCACAAAAAGATAAATAGGAGCATGCAACAAGTCCCTCTGAGTGGCGTGGGCAGCACTGCCTATGAAGTTGTGTTTATCAGCGTGACAAGTTCAGGTCATAGACGGCACCATTTTGTTCATGAATACATCCCCGGAATCTGGCATAGAACATGCATGTAGTCGGGAGCTCAAAAACATTTGGTGAATGGGAGAATAAACGGGAGAGGTCTGGAGAGGTGACCAAGGAGTGCTTGAAGGAGGCAGGGGCATACAATATGTAACAGAGAAAATGTACAGATGAGTGATTAAGAGCATAGATTCTGGGGCCGGGCTGCCTGGATTTGAATCTCGGCCACACCACTTACAAGCCAGGTAAGTTTGGGCAAATTACTGAATCTTGCTAGGTCTTAGTTTCTTGATCCATAAAATGGGTATAATTATGAACCCACATCACAGAGCAGTGGGAAACATTAGAAACATGTAAAGCATTAGCAAATGTTTAGAATACAATCAGCGTTATTTATAGGTAAGCGATGGTCACATTGTAACCAGGGTAAAGAGATGGAGGCTCATTCTGAGTGATGGCAATGTTCTGAATGAGCCAAAGCACAAGGAGTGTGTAAGGGACAGGAACACCAGCTTGGTCGTGGGCATGTGGTAGGGGCACAGTGAGAAGTACCCGAGTAAAGGAGGATGGGGATCCCATTCCCCAAAGGCCATTTGGACTTGAAGATGTAGGCACCTGAAAGTTTTATTTTATTTCTTTTGTTAATATACCTTTTTATTTTTAAAGTGTATTTGAGAGAGAGAGAGAAAGCATGAGTGGAGGGGGAGGGGCAAAAAGAGAGGGGGAGAGAGAGAATCCCAAACAGGCTCTGCACTGTCAGCAGAGAGCCTGCTGAGGGGCTTGAACTCAAGAACCATGAGATCATGACCTGATGTTGGACACTTAACTGACTGAGCCACCCAGGTCCTTGGGTACCTGAAAGTTTCATAGCCAGTGCTCATCAAAGGATGTTTTAGAAAATGCAGAAATAAATTGTATTGATTTTCATAACAAGAAATACACAAATTAGCAACAGGAAAATGGCCTAATAAGCTTTGCTATATTTAGACTAGGGAGGATTATGCAACAATTAAAGAGAATGAAGTCAACCTGTATGTAAGACTTTGGGAAAGGGACGCCTGGGTGACTCATTCAGTTAAGCGTCTGACTTCAGCTCAGGTCATGATCTCGTGGTCCGTGAGTTCGAGTCCCATGTCAGGCTCTGTGTCTGTCTCTCTCTCTGTCCCTCCCCTGCTCACACTCTGTCTCTCTCTCTCAAAAATAAATAAACATTAAAATTTTTTTAATTAAAAAAAAAGACTTTGGGAAAATCTCTAAGTCGTATCGTTGAGTGAAAAAAGGCATGTTGCCCAACAATAATGAATTATGATACTACCAACACACACAGGTTTCTACACACTTTCTATTGGCCCATGTATTCGCAAATACAAATAATGATGTCTAGAAGCTCACATATCAAATTGATACATAGGAACATTCCAGAAAGAGGAACACAGTTTGGGGAATAAGGACGTTGTCAAAGAGATTTCACCTGCATCATCACACTTTTTTTTTTTATGTGAATAAAAAGTGATAGTTTTTTGTTGTTTGTTTTTTTAAGAAATGTGCTTGTGCGGAGGCTAGAACAGAAGCCATGGCCTTGGTGGGAAGGCACCGCAGCTCTCTGGGTGTGAGGTGATAGGTAGCAAAGTCAGGGATGGGAAGGACAAGGAAAAGTATACAAGAGGAGTCTACAGAACAGAGAGCTGGCTGGGGCGCCTGGGTGGCTCAGTCGGTTAAGTGTCCGACTTCAGCTCAGGTCAGGATCTCGTGGTCTGCGAGTTCCAGCCCCGCGTTGGGCTCTGGGCTGATGGCTCAGAGCCTGGAGCCTGCTTCCGATTCTGTGCCTCCCTCTCTCTCTGCCCCTCCCCCATTCATGCTCTGTCTCTGTCTCAAAAATAAATAAACGTTAAAAAAAAATTTTTAAAAAGAACAGAGAGCTGGAAAAACGGTGAAGTAGCTGAGAGAGAAGCATCACAGACTTGGAGCCTAGAGAGAGAGAGAGAGAGAGAGAGAGAGAGAGAGAGAGAGAGACAGGCAGACAGAGCGAGAGCACAAGTTACATTCTTCGCTCACACGCAGGGTCACCAAAGCTCTGAGAAAAGCTACCATCCAAAACTCTACGGCTTGCATGTGGACTGCTTTCTCTAGCCTAATCACGACCAAATTAGGTCAATTGGGTTCATCAATTCATTAATTACTTGGCCCACAGTTGTTTTAACAGCTTCTATAGAACCACAAAGACACCCCCAAGCAGTTGATTTAATACTGACTAGATATGGTGTCACTCTTGTTTAATAAAAAATAGCCAGATGGCGACCGGAGGGTCTTATCTGGGTCTTATTATTTTATCAGTGTATTGAACCTGATGCAGGAAATGGTTTTCTGCTGATCTGGGGGAGTTATTTTTATGCCATAAAAAGGGGATGGTTCGAGCCCTAAGTGACTTGGATTTAAGCCTTTTGGATCAATAAAGAGCTGAAATGTGTATTTCACTCGCAACTGAACAGAATGGCATTTATAATGTCCTGACCTCTTCAAGACCCACATAGAAGCCTTTCTCCCTTTGAAGTACACCCATAAAAATTACATTTGTTGAATCAAGTTTAATATTAATCTTGTTAGAAGTTGTCTATTGACAATGTCAAATAGAGTTCCCTTCTGCTTCAGCTCATATAAGATACAGGAGAATTAATCTATCAAAACACAAGCTCTTGGGAAGCCTGCATGGCTCAGTTGGTTAAGGGTCCAACTCTTGATTTCGGCTCAGTTCATGATCTCATGGTTCATGAGATTGAGCCCCATGGCAGGCTCTATGCTGACAGGACAGAATCTGTTTGGGATTATCTCTCTTTCTCTCTCTGCCCCTCCCATGCTCACGTGCGTGCACGCCCTCCCTCTCTCTCTCAAAATAAAAAACCATTAAAGAAAAACAACAACACAAGATCTTGTTCTTGAGCTAATGAGGTTGGTAGTTCATGGATGGGCTTCAAGAATTCGAGAACATTCTGGAATATTAGGCAAAATTCTCTGGATTGAGTCTTGTTAACCTGTGGGAGACCAAGAGCCTCCGGTTTTAATAAGTTCTAAAAAACACACTAAATAATGCTTTGAAACTGCTACAGTTTTTTGGGTTTTGTTTTTTTTATAAAATATATCATCCTAGCTAATTAAATAATTGTATGTGGATAGGAGGTTTGATGATCTGGACAATATAAAATTAAGGTTATTCATATTAAGTCAGTCTTTTAAGGGAATTATGGCATGTAAAGCAGTAACTTAAAAAAATTTTTTTTAATATTTATTTTTATTTTTGAGAGAGACAGAGTGAGTGGGGGAGGGGCAGAGAAAGAGAGAGAGAGGGAGACACAGAATCTAAAGCAGGCTTCAGGCTCTGGGTTGTCAGCACAGAGCCCGATGCAGGGCTCAAACTCCCGCACCGCGAGATCATGACCTGAGCTGAAGTCTGACTCTGACGCTTAACCGACTGAGCCACCAAGGTACCCCTAAACCAGTAACTTAAAAAAAAAAAAAATTATAGTTGATGATGAGCTGAACATTTCTCAGAAACAGTATCTAAGAAAAAAACTTTACAGAAATACTATCTCAGGAGAAAACCTTCAAGGAGAAAAAGGCTTCGTCTGGTTGAGAAAACCCCAGGACAGAGAGCACTTGAACTGTCCATTGCAGAAGAGATAGAAATTTGTAGGCAATGATGGAAGAGCAAGTTCTAACTTAAAATGAGTGTTGAGGAGCACCTGGGTGGCTCAGTCAGTTAAGCATTGGACTTCAGCTCAGGGCATGATCTCGCAGTCCATGAGTTCGAGCCCCACATGGGGCTCTGTGCTGACAGCTCAGAGCCCAGAGCCTGCTTCAGATTCTGTGTCTCCGGCTGTCTCTGCCCCTCCCCCGTTCACGCTCGGTTGCTCAAAAATGAATAAACGTTAAGAAAATGTTTTTTTAATTAAAAAAATGAGTGTTGAGCAAAGACGTGGAGATAGAAAAAGACAAGGCATCATTGATAGTCAGAACTTTCTGGGCAACAGTAGGAGATAAGACAAGGATATAACCTTGGATCTGACCCAGTAGTCTGTGCCCTATTCAATAGGAAGGCTATGAAATGGGAAGCTATTTAATGTTTCTGATCAAAGGGATAACATGAAAAAGGAGATCCATTCAGAATGGAGGCAGAAGGGGAATGGAGGAGGGAGGTATATTATTTGTAAAATAGCCAGGGTGGAGACGATAAGCCACAAAGAATGGCAAACAAGTGAAGGACCATGCAGGGTTACAAAGGAGCTGGCCGTTGCCAATGACAACTATTCTGAGGTCAAAACTTCTGTCCAAAATCATTGCCTTTTTCAAATGTTTAATTGGCATGTACAAAGGCACAGACCTTTAGCACCTGCTCTACTAAGTCCAAGGATGAAGCATCCACCATAATCCTTCCTCTGGTAAACTGGCCTTAGTAGGAGAGAGACAGACTGGGCCCATGAAGATGCTGTCTCAGCAAATGCTTCTCAAGAAAAGGAATGAGTTCCCCCTGAACTCTCTAGCCCTTGGTTATAATCTTAACTCCCGCCTCCCTCACCAACTTGGGACACAATGAAAGTTACCCCTGGAGGGGTTAACTCTACATTTCCTGGCTTGGAGAAGTGTAGACCAGTCTGTCTTTACCATACACTCCTTTCTGGCTATTAGCTGAAGGATTTATTACATCACAGGCTCAGGCTGATCAATGAATATGTGGCCAGAGAGTCAGAGGCCATTTTAAGTAGAAAACTTATACCTTCTCTAGAAACCATGACCCTGAAGCACTGGAAAAAACTCTCCGGTCTCTCCATCACACAGCCAAAGGAAAACAGGCTTCTGAGGTCAGATCTTGTACATAATCATTAGGACAACTTCAGCAGGAAGAAAAGGAAACACAACATGGGAATCTGACGATGTGCAGACATTTACACAAACTATAGCAGACATGCGTGGTCCTCTGTTATTACCAGCGTTCTTTGGTAGGAAATAGTAAATCACCTCTTGTTTAAGTCACTGGTGGTTGGGACTGTTACTTGGTGCTTTTGGGGAACCCAAAGGAAAAATGGAAAATGTCTACCTACAAGGTAGAGATTTTTTTCCAAAAAAAGGAAAATGTCTACCCACAAGGACTGGAAGAGAAGAAATGGGCCAAACATGAAGATCTCAACCTAATCATATCCATTAACAGCTGAGCAGGAGTTTGGTATCTTTGATCAGGAACTTCATTTTGGACCCAGTTTGATGAGCAGTGATTTAGTGAGGTCCTGAGATAAGCTGAGACTTCCACTTAATAATATTTGCTCCTGAAAAGAACATTACTTTTGAACAAGGTGCTGCTTCAGAGTCCACGTGTCATTTCTAAAATTATCTTGTTCCTTTGTAGTGATTTCATTGTTTGAAGGCTCTTTGTTCCAAGTTTCATTTTGTTTGAGATTTATGCCAGGTATAAAAGTCTCTCAATACTTAAGAATCATGGTGAGTAAAATAGGTAAGTATATAGGCTAAGTAGACAGATATATGATAGATGATATGGATGGATGGAGCAATAGATAGACGGATAGGATCTTTTCACCAAATAAGATGAAAAAAAGTAAGATAAGCAGAATAATGTCCCATTCAAATATTTCCATGCCCTAATCCCCAGAACCTATGAATATGATAAAGGTAACATGCGGTGAAAGGGAATTTGTAGATGTGATTAAATTACGGGTATAATGATGGGGAGGTTTTCCTGAATGACCTGGCTAAGCTCAGGGTGACTACAGTAATCCTTTTGGTTTTTTTTTAAAGTTTATTTACTTATATTTGAGAGATGGAAAGAGTGAGAACAGCGGAGGGGCAGAGACAGAGAGGGAGAGCAGGCTCCATATTGTCAGCACAGAACCTGAAGCAGGGCTCAATCTCATGAGCCATGAGATCATGATCTGAGTCAAGTCAAAAGTCAGAAGCTTAACCAAATGAGCCACCCAAGCACCCTGACACAGGAATCCTTTTAACACAAAGGCAGGAGGTCAGAGATGGGATGATGGACTTGGGGGTAAAAATGGTACCCTCTCAGATGGAGAAAGGGGCCACAAGCTTAACACTGCCAGTGGCCCCCAGAAGCTGCAAGACACAAGGAGAGAGATATGCCTCTAAAACTTCCAAAGGGAATGTAGCCCCTGCCAACACCTTGATTTTAGGATTTCTGACCACCAGAACGGTAAGATAATAGATGTATACTGTTTTGACCCATTCGTTTGTGGTCATTTGTTGCTGTTGCCATAGGAAACCAAACAACACTGTGCTTGGAGCCCCTAAAGGCTCTGTTCCTGCCTGAAAGAAGCAACAGAGAGCTAGAAATGGCCCTTCACCTTCCGGCCACAGGCCCCCAGAAGCACCTGAGGGGTCTGAGTGCAGACAAGGAGGATCTCACTCTGCTGTCCAGAGCAACCCCCAGCAGGTAAGGACACACATCTGGGAGAACCCTCCAACTGACTCCACTTCCCTAATAATTCACATTTACATCCCATTAGTATCAAAATGGCGCAGAAGGTAAATGGTCCCAAAGCAAAGAAGGGAATGACTCAAGCCTGGGGTTGGGTGGAAGGAAGATCTGACAGAGGAAGATGCTGTGGAGTGAGGGGAACACCGTCTCAGCCTGGGTCTCCTGAGAGTGAGACCAGTGACAAGGGTCAGTGTGCCAGTAGCTTACTTGGTCAGGGATTGTAGGGAGTTGGAGTGAGGGTCCAGGGAAGAGGAACAGAGAAAAGGAAAACAATGCCAAGATACCCTGTATGCATCGTTCAGGAGTGGCCTCATGGGCATGAACCAGACACACGCGTGTGTGCATGTGCACATACACACTCCTGGGTCCCCTATGAATGCCAGTAAGCTCCTACAAGCCACCTGAGTTACCACCGGGGTATTAGCGAAGCCCTGAGACAAGAAGCTAGAGGTACATCCTGACAGTCTTGGGTGAAGGCTGAGCTGTTGAAGTCTCTTGACATCTGCTCTCACCTGGTTACCACAGCGGCACATGGAGTAAAAGGTGGGGCTGACAGGGTTTGTAGTGGTCAACAAGAGGGATCCAATCCAATGACAAAAGCCAAACATTGTAATGGAAAGAAGGATCCTTTTGGAAGACCAAAAAAGGAAGACGAATCAGCCCAAACGGTGTGGCCCCTACCATGTGTTATTGATGGTGACTGTTAACAGCCCCTTCCAAATCCCCCACACCCGCCACAAGGCTGGAAGCCACCACACAGACCCTCAGCAAAAGTTCGTCAAATCAAATCGGATTATTTTCTGCTACCTTCTCCCGATGTATTTGTTTCCAAGGGCTGCTATAATAAATTATCTCAAATTTAGTGGTCACAAAGCACAGAAACTTACTCTCTCAAAATTCTGGAGGACAGAGGTCTAAAAGCAAGGTGTCTGTGGGGTCAGGCTCTCTTGGAGGCTCTGGGAGAGAATCCTTCCTTGCTTCTCCCTAGCTTCTTATGTTTGCTGGCAATCTTTGGTTCATAGATGCATCACTCTGACTCTCTGCCTCTGTCTGCACACAGCATTCTCCCTGTTTCCAGATTTCTTCTCCGAGGGCACCAGATATCAGATTTAGGGACCATCCTCATCCAGCATGACTTCATCTCAATTTGGTTACACCTGCAAAGATCCTACCCCTGAATAAGATCATATTCACAGATTCTGGGTACATGTGAATTTGGAGGGGGACACTACTCAACCCAGTGAACACACACACATTTATTTTGCATGGCTATGGGAGTCATGATTTTACCTTTTCCGGAAAATGATCCTGTAACAGTGCCATTAACAGTCAGCTCAGCAGGAAGCAATGAATTGGAAAGGGGGAGGTAAAAGAGAAGGACTTTGGAGTTGAATATGTTAAAATGGCCTAAACATGGGGCTGGAGGTCAGAGGGCGAGAAAGGCCTGATGGAGAGGAGGAGTGGGAACTTCAATGGCAAAAGCTCTGTTTATCTAATGTGCTCATTTTACAGAGGGGAAAATTGAGGCCCAGAGTGGGGTTACTCTCTCAAGGACACAGAGCAGATAATTGGCAAAAAGCAGAGTGTAGCCCCGACTTGTTGGCTTCTAGCCCAGGCTCCACCTGCTGATTGGAAAGGTCATGGATAGTGTCAGCATTTGCATGGAGACCTTCAGACTATTCACGTTCCCTGGATGGCCTTCCACACATCACATCTTTAATGTTACCATGTACACACACACGTACATAGACATAAGGAAAAGGTGCTACCCATAGAGTGGCACAGAACCTAATTATAAAATCTCCTATTAGAAAAGCTGAACCTGAACCAAAATTTCAACCACAGATAATTAGCTTACATGATTACACCATGGTGCAATCTTTAGGCCACAGGGAAATGTCTAAACGGTAGACAACTCTATAGCTATGAGTTCAATGAAATAGATTTGGAGACAATGATTTCAATACTTGACAATGGCACAGGTACAGAGGATCTCTGAATTCTTAGGATTCACAAAAGCAGGAGGCATTGTGAAAATTAAAAGAATTAGGGTCTCAAACTAGATTTTTTTTTTAAATTATGGTACTAACACTGTGGTCCTGGACATATTATAATCAAGCATCATTTTCTTGTCTAACCCTCCAGTGATATTCCAGCTCCTGAGAGTTTATAATCACCAAGTCATAAAACGTGGCGTACGTTCAATGTTATTTTACTCCATCCTCCTGTATGTCTCAGCTACACAGTGATACTTCTTTACCAGCCCCAAAGAGAATTACGAAAATGCATGGTTTCATAAACTTTCTCAAAACTTCCGGGCTTTAGAGAGGTATCTCTCCTATTCTGCTGGAAATCCAGTGTGTACCAGGAGGGTGTTTTGGCTCAATGTTGCTGTACCCTTTGGAGATGCATATACAAATAACCTCCAGGCCATCTTTTCTAAGCTCCTTGTTTCCATGACATCATCTCCTATGAGTGTCACAACCACTCAGTAAGGTAGTCATTATTGTTCCCAGGGCAGAGACAAAAAAACTGAAGGTCAGAGAAATTTCATTGACGTGTCCAATCTGGCTAAACTGAGATCTCAACACCAGCCGTCTCCTCCTTCCCCAAGCCTCAGGTTACCATCTGCCACCCTAAGTGAGGCCAAAATATGCCTTGCCAAAGAATTATTTTTTTAATGTTTCTTCATTTTTGAGAGATAGAGACAGAACGCAAGTTGGGGAGGGGCAGAGAGAAGAGGGAGACACAGAAGCCGAAGCAGGCGCCAGGCTCTGAGCTGTCGGCACAGAGCCCGACATGGGGTTCGAACTCACTAACCATGAGACCATGACCTGAGCCGAAGTTGGCTGCTTAACCGACTGAGCCACCCAGGCGCCCCTAAAAGGGTCATTTTTAAAGCATATTGATGAAATGATCCATTTGGAGTTGAATAGCTAAAAAGGTCTATCCAGAAAATGATGTCACAGAGGCACACAGTAGTTTCTCCCTCAATACTCATGAATAAATTCTATAAAAATGGTAGCCAAAATCTATTGGCCACTTTCATTGAAATGACTGTAAGAAGCCATGTCTAGAATGTCTAGAATTATCGAACATGATAATAATAATGAACATAATAAGAACACGATCTAGAGATCATGGATGTGCTGGTTGACTGAAGGTATTCATTGACAATTGGGGTGGGGGTTGCCACTGGGGTGTAGTGGGTGGATGTCAAGGATGCTGCTCAACACCCTACAACACATAGATCAAAATCCTCCAAAAATAAGGATCTGACTCACGGGAGCCTGGGTGGCTCAGTTGAGCGTCTGACCTCGGCTCAGGTCATGATCCCACCATTCGTGGGTTCGAGCCCCATGGTGGCCTTTGCTCTCACAGTGCAGAGCTTGCTTTGAATTCTGTCTCCCTTTCTCTCTGTCCTTCCCCTCCAGTGAGTACTCTCTCTCTCAAAAAAAAAAAAAAAAAAAAAAACACTAAAAAAATTTAAATAAAGATCTGACCCCAAACGTCAAGTGACAAGGTTAAGACACCCTGATCTAGATCAGAAGTCCACAAATGTTTTCTGGAAAGGAGAAGATGGTACATTTTTTAACTCTGCCATTTACAACAAAAGCAAATGTAGACGATATGTCCAGTGCATGGGTATGTCTGTGTTCCCATATAACTTTATTTCTAAAAATGGGCAACTTCCCAGAGTTGGTCCACAGGCCATAGATTTTCCACTCTCATCTAGATGAAAGGATTTCTAATTTTCTTTTCTAAGGACAGTGAAATGTTCTACTCAAATGAAATATTACATGGAATCCAAGACCTAACATAAAATAGATCAAAGAAATGTTTCTTTGGTTGAAGCATGCAAGGTCGTTCTGAAATAAACTCCAGGGGTAGGCTGGACAAGCCTACCAAGGGCATTCTGGAACACTCTGATATTACCCAAATGCCCTTTTCAAAATGAGCAAGCCATCCTGTGCTCCAAACCCCTCAGTGGCAACCTCCTATTCCTCTGATAAAACCCCTCTCCCCACCGATATGAACTCACGACATGGCAGTGTAGCTTAGTAGCTCGAGACTCTGCTTGAGAAGCATCCAGCTCTGACTATAGCACTTACCGGCTGTGTGACTATGGGCAAGTTACTTCACTTCTCTGGGCCTCAGTTTGCTCGTCTACACACAAATAAATGTAATCAAAACCTACCTCACATTCGTTGAAATGGGATTTAAAATGAGATTAAATGAGGTAATGGATTCAGAGCCTCTCTGCACAATACGTGGTATAGAATAACCCTCAATACATTAATATCATTATTATAAGAATTTATTATTTTTATGGGACACTCACATCTCCAGAAACAACTTGTAGGCCAAAAGCTGAGGCTGGTTGGGATGCGAGGCCTCTGCTGATGGGAGGTGGTCAGTGATAGAAAGAGGTCTTTAAGGAAGAACTCTCTCAGGTTTCTACACTGATATTTTTTTGTTCTTATTTTGCACAAATGCTGATCATAGGGAAAGGTCAGGCCAAGCGGCTTTTTTCCAAAGCCTTTTGGATCCCAGGGGGATCAAAACATCGACAAGTTTATCAGTGTTGCGGTCTGGAATGAAAATTGCACGGTCCTTCAGGCCGTAGGAAGCATGGCCAGATCCAGAGAGCAGAGGTAAAATGCCCCTTTGGGGTGCTGTACTGCTCCCAGCAAGGAGAAAGAAAGTGATAAAAAAACAATTTGTTGTAGACACTGTCAGCTGCATCCCGACAGTTATGATTGCCCCTCCTTCTTCATTCCTAAGAGAAGTCTCAAGAATCACAGGCCCAACATTCCAGGGGAGGCTCTTCACCGTCCTGGGGGCTAAATCTTTTTCAATCCAAGCCACCCAAGGCAGTTGCACTTGCCTGTGATTGACAGAGAAACAAGCATAGGACACAGCTCTGGTCAACAGGACCTATGGAGAAGGACACCGTCTCTAAGACTGTCCTCCCGTCCGACACCAACTACAAGTTTGGGGGTCTCCAAGACCACCCTCAGTTTTGATAATTTACTTCAACTATACCAATTGTTATGGTTTATTACAGTGAAAGAGCACAGATTGAAATCAGCCAAGGGAAGAGGTCCAAGAGATACCAAGCATGGAGCCTCGAGTTGACCTTCACCAGTGGAGTCATGCAGATCGTACTGATTTCTCCCAATAGCCATGTGTGATGATATGCATGGAGTGTTGCCACCCAAGGATGCTCACCTGAATCTTGGTACCCAGAGTTTTGCTGGGGCTCAGTCATGTAGACATGACTGACCAGCCCCATGGCTAAAGTTAGTCTGCAGCCCCTCCAGAGGGTGAGCCACAAAGCAAGGCCCAAGGCCTTGTTAACATAGACTATGGGCCATAGCCCAAGACCATCAGGTAAACAAAGACATTCTTATCAGGCAGGACACTCCAAGGGCTTAGAGGTTACCACCCAGTATCTGGGGCCAATGGTCAAACGTTTGGGCAACTTTAATCCCTTACTGCCCAGACCCACAGAGGAGGACTTGGTGGAGTTTTTGTCTACTATCTTCTACTTGTTTTATTTTGAGAGAGTGAGAGAGAGAGAGAGAGAGGGCGCAAGTGAGGGAGGGGCAGAGAGAGAGGGAAAATCCCATGAGGGCAGAAAGACGGAGGGGTTGGGGGAGAAGTGAGGCTCACCTGGGCCTCGAGCTCACCGGATGTGGGGCTCCAAATCACCCGATGTGGGACACGAACTCACCAACTGTGAGATCACGTCGTGAGCCCAAGTCAGATGCTTAATGGCTGAGCCACCCCGGTGCCGTCTCCTCTTTTAAAAGTATACAAGCCAGACTCCTTGCTCTCCCCATATTTGACTGTTTTTGTGTGCAGACCAAGAGGGCCAGAACTGCAGCAAATCCCCTGTAACCAGGAGGGGAGCCACCAGAGGATAAAAGTCACAAGCGGAGGGTGGCAGAGAAGAAAGATGGGGAGCCTTCAGTTCTAGCTCATGTCTTAAGGCAAACTTTTCTTTGCATGAAAGAATATGCCTCCGTAATTTGTTTAAGCTCCTTTAAGTTAGATTTGCCTGTTACTTGCAGGGGGAAGCTTCCTAACTCATCCACCTGGTCATTAGGGTATTATGGTCTGGCTAAGAGCTAGTCAACAGAATGAATCAGAGGGAGTCTGACATGACCCAAACTACAAACCACACCTGAATAACAGTAACAGAGTCACCAATGCATTCTACTGGGGTGTGTACGTTTCTGCAATTCACAGTATAGGTGAAGCGGAAACGTCCCAAGGTAGGAGTCTGCAGGCAGGGCCTTAATATTTGATTCTATCAGCATTTCACCGTGGGTCCTTGAATGGGTCACGCCACTGCTCTGACCTCCATTTCCTCATCTGAAACGGAAGCCAAATACAAATTCACCTAGGTGAATTGTAGGTGGCTCAGTTGGTTAAGCGTCCGACTTCAGCTCAGGTCATGATCTCACGGTTTGGGAGTTCAAGCCCCACATCAGGCTCTGTGCTGTGGCTATGGAGTGTGCTTGGGTTTCTCTCCCTCTCTCTCTGCCCCTACCCCACTTGCTTCCTCTTTCTCTCTCTCAAAATAAGCATTTAAAAATTAAAAAGAAAAAAGAAATGTGAGAAGTGCTCTGGGCTTAAAGAACAACACAGAGGTGAGAAACCACAGAAAGTACACGCATGAGTGTTTGTGCACGTGTGTGTGCATGTGTGCACGTGTGTGTTTATGATGGCATGTGGGCTGCCAGGCAAGCAGCTCAATGGTACTCACACCTAAAGATTGGGGGGGAGACGATGCTGCACAGGTGAGCAGGGACTGCCTCATGCAAGGAAGTTTCCATGCCAAGCTAAGACACATGCCCTGACTTGCTGGCTTCCCTCTCTACCGTACAAGAAGGGAGACATACTCCCCCTCAAGCAAAAGCCAGCCCAGCACACACATCAACAAAAGCGGCTGTCATTCTCCTTTCCTGCTCATGGCTTCCACAATTTTCCTTCCCTTTCACTCCACGTTTCTTTTCCCGTATCCCCTATTCAGCAGCTAAGTGCCGTTTTTATGTATTTTCGTGCATTTTCCTTTCAAGCTACAAAATGCATGCTGGTGGTAACAAGTCAAAATCAGGTTTACAAAGAAAAAGGCAACTGTTGCTCCCTCTTTTCTCAATCCCGGACACCCTTCCAGCAAGGAAACACAGCTAAGTTTGGTGGGTGCGTTTCCACGCTTTTCTTTATGTTCCTACAACCATACGTCACAGAAAAAGTTTTCCTGCTTTTTTAAAAAAACTGGATCATACTATTCACGTTATAGCATGTAACTGGCTCAGAGAGATGTTGATACATCTAGATGTAATCAATTCCTATAAAAGCTGTATCGTATTCCATAGAAGGAGTAACCCTCCCTGTTAATTCAACTATCTTCATCAGTGGACAACATTGGATTTGCTTCTGCCTTTTTAAGCCGTTTTCAATAATATTGCAATAGACATGCTAGTACATTTATCTTTATGCACTGGTACACTCAGCTGTGTAGGACAGATTCCTCAAAATTGGATTCGTGGGTGAAGGGGTATTTATATACCTGATTCCGACAGATAACGCCGTTTCTTAAAAGACTGTAGCATTATATTTGAACTGAAGCATTGTACCTATTTCCTAAATGAGGCATCAGCCAGAAAATACCATTTTTCATCCACCAGATTGGCAAGAGCCAGCCAAGGGGAAGGGGAAAGGGGGAATGCATCAAGGGTCTTAGGAGAGATGGTGAACTACCTTGCTGGGTGGCCCTTCCTTGGGTCTTGGATGCTTAAGAACTGAACAAGAGAACCTAGCTTGAAGCAAGTTACCCGGCTATTCAGAAAGACCACTTCCGACGCTTGAGGAGTGACAGAGAAAGTGGTCGTGAGACTATTTTAGTTCAAGGTCATTCCCTGCTCCCGGTCCTTCTCTCAAGCCCTGAAGAGGCCATCAACTGTTTGCCTCCGCAGATCTTTGTGGACGCTTCTCCTCTTTCTAGGCTGCCCTTCTTCTCCCAACCCATATGCTCATGTCAGACCCTTACTCGTAGTTCAGATGAACCTCAACTTGCACCTTTCCCATGAAGCCTCCAAACGTTTCCACTGTAACTAAACTCCTCTTCTACCGCCTTCTTGAACAACAGCAACTACATTGTTTATGAAGTGCCAGACATGGTGCAAGGCCCTTTAATGCATTATCTCATGGACTCCTTCATAATCTTATGAGGTAGGTCATATTATTAGCTACACTTTGAAGGTGAGAAAACTAAGGAACAGAAAGCTTAAGTCCCTAGCCTAAAGGCACAAAGCCAGTAGGGTCCACCCAGATGGAGCTGGGCTTTATACTCAACTCTGTCTGATGTCAAAGTTCAGACTCCAGTCATCATCCAGTGTCACATAACAAGAGAAGAAATTCCCTGAGCAAGCCCTCACTGTCATGGCGAACTGGCTGGATCATCACTTTGTAAACACTGCCTGCTACAGCTAAAAGTGTTTTCTACGTCTCCCAAACTGTCTTACCCCCCAATGAATATTATGAATGGAACAAAGTTGTCAAGCCCTACAGTAAATGGCACGCAGTGTGATGTTACCAGAATTCAAGCTTTCTGCTAATTTTTCACTGGGTTGCAAGCTTTAATTTAACTGTCAGACCCTGGGTCTTCTGGCAGCGCTAATGGAGGACCATGGCAGCGATGGCAATTATTTCTAGACATTGGTACCTCCTTCATTTACCTTCTGCTCGCAAATACTCAGCAGCTTCAAGCTAATTTCCTTTCTTATTTTCTTCATTAGTTTGAAAACTCCCACTGTCAACATAAACAACCTGCCTGATAAAAATGTCCACATGTAGTGTTCAAAATATTAAAACTGTCAAATATAAATTGTGTTTTTCCGAGGCAGGCTAAATATGTCACACATGTGGAAACCACTTTCTGAAGACAGATTTCGTAGGTCAAAAAGCTGTTGGGATATTTTCTTAGCCCACGAAAGCAAACCCCCAACAGGACACGTTCTTCTAGATATCATTCTGATGTTTTGAAAATCAGCTTCCAATCTATGCTGGACAAATGTGATAAAAATGCTGGCTTCAAATGTCTTTGCTTCACATGAAGACCACAGGCTTTCTGATTAGGGAGCAATCAATAGGAGAATTACCCAAAAGAAGTAGTTGGATTTGGTTTGTTGTTGCTCCTTCATTATTCATCCCATTAAATGACACAGACAGAGGATGGGGCCTGTGAACCACTTAATATCAGGGGTGTGTTTCTCTCAAAAATCAGAGGCTGAACACCCTGACTCAAATTGCTAGGTAGCAGCTTAAGTTGCTGATGGGAATAAAAGCACCAGAGATAACTGAAAAACAGAGAAGAAAGGTGTCTGACCTCAGGTGGGGTTGAGGCAAAAAGAGGACAAAGGCTGAAAGAAAATGGGGTGATTTTTAACAGGACTGCAAGGGAAATCGTCCCAAATGGACCATGTGGCCAAATAAACACTGGCATGTTCACAATGTGGAGTCAGAGAAAAGGAGCCATTTGGAGCGGCCCTTATCTTCCACTTTGCTCAGCTGGAAGTCAGGGGGACGGTGGGCGGGCGGGTCTTCTGGAGTCTGACCCCCTTGTGACAAAGGGAGAGAGGGCTGCTAGAAGCTGCGAGACCAAGAAGCAGAGTCACGTCTGGGGAAAGGGTTATGCGTGCACACACACATGCAGACACACGTACGGACACACACAAACACGTGCAAACACAAAGACATGCACAGACACACACACAAAAAGACACGCACACACATGCAAACACACACAGATACATATGCAAAACACAGAGATACACAGATACACATGCAAACACACACGCAGACACACACAGACACACATGCAAACACAGACATGCACAGATACACAAACACAGATACACACAAATACATTTGCAAACACACACACAGACACACACAGACATGCACACACATGCAAACATACACACAAACACACAGACATGCAGATACACATGCAAAACAGAGACACACCCATACACATGCAAACACACAAAGACACACATGCAAACAGACATGCACACCCATGTAAACACACACAGAGACATGCACACACGTGCAAACACAGAGATACACATGGAAAACACAGGGATGCACAGATACACGTGAAAACACACACGCAGACATGCAAAGACACACATGCAAACACACAGATACACAAGCAAACACACACAGATACACATGCAAACACAGACACACACAGACACACAAGCAAACACACACGCTGACATGCGCAGATACACATGCAAAACAAAGACACATACATGCAAACACACAGGCAGACATATACAGACACATGCAAACACACACACATGCAGACACACATGCACACACACAAAGACACACATGCAAACACACACAGACATGCAGATACACATGCAAATACAAACACACGTGCAAACGCACACACACACGTACACACAAAACACCCATGAACACTCACAAACAAACATACAGAAACACACATGCAGACACACAGACACACACACAGACACAGATACACACACACAGATACACACATGCACAAACACACACAGAGACACACATGTAGACACAGACACACACACAGGCAGACACACACATACACAGGCATATGCATACACTCATATACATATGTATACACACACAGGAAGACCATATATACAAACAAAATGTGTATTGTTTGATATGTGTATGAGAGAGACACAGAAAAAGAGATAGAAAGAAAAGCAGAGGAAGACAGACAGCAAAGACAGAAGCAGAGAAAGAGGGAAATGATACACTTGTGAAAGACAATTGGATTTGTGGAGAGCCAGGACGTGGATATTGCACGTTCTCTTAAGTTTGAGTGTGGCTCACTAGCAAGCAAGGAAGGAATCAAGAGGTCATGTGGGATCATTACACAGCAATCTGTCACATTTCTATACACTAATAATGAAATAGCAGAAAGAGAAATTAAGAAAACAATCCCATTTACAAGTGCACCAAAAATAATAAAATACCTAAGAATAAACTTAGCCAAGGAGGTAAAAGACCTGTACTCTCAACACTATAAAATACTGATGAAAGAAATGGAAGGTGACACAAAGAAATGGAAAGATATTCCATGTTCATGGATTAGAAGGACAAGCATTGTTAAAATCTCTGGGCTACCCAAAGCAATCCACAAATTTAATTGCAATCCCTATCAAAATACCAACAGCACCTTTCACAGAACTAGAACAAAATCTTAAAACTTTGTATAGAACCACAAAAGACCCAGAATAGCTGAAGCAATCTTGAAAAAGAAAAACACAGCAGGAGGGATAACAATTCCAGATTTCAAGATATGCTACAAGGCTGTAGTGATCAAAACAGTATGGAACTGGAACAAGAAATGGATACATTGATCAACAGAACAGAACAGAGAGCCCAAAAATAAACCCACAATCATATGGCCAATTATTCTTTGACAGAGGAGGCAAGAACACGCAGTGGGAAAAAGTCTCTTCAACAAATGGTTCTGGGAAAACTGGACAGCAACATGCAGAAGAATGAAACTAGACCACTTTCTTACACCATTCACAAAAAGAAACTCATAATGTATTAAGAATCTAAATGTGAGACCTGAAACCATAAAAATCCTAAAAGAGGGCACAGGTAGTAACTTCTTTAACATCCGCCATAGCAACATTTTTTTAGATATGTCTCCTGAGTCAAGAGAAACAAAAGGAAAAATAAACTATTGGGAATACATCAAAATAAAAAGCTTCTGCATAGCAAAGCAAACCATCAACAAAAGCAACCTACTGAATGGGAGAAGATATTGGCAAATGATATATCTGATAAAGGGTTAGTACCCAAAATATACAAAGAATTTATACAACTCAATGTCAAACAACCAAACCAAAAACCAAATGAATCCAATTAAAAATGGGCAGAAGACATGAATAGATATTTCTCCAAAGAAGACATCCAGATGGCCAACAGCCATATAAAAAGATGTACAACATCACTCTCATCACTAGGGAAATGCAAATCAAACCCACAATAAGGTATCACCTCACACCTGTCAAAGTGGCTAAAATAAAAAACTCAAGAGATAACAAGTCTTGGTGAAGACGTGGAGAAAAAGGAACACTCATGCACTGTTGGTGGGAATGCAAACTTGTGTAGCTACCGTGGAAACCAGTATGGAGATTCCTTAAAAATTAAAAAGAGAACTACCATAGTATCTAGTAATTCCCCTACTAGTTTTTACCCAAAGAATAGGAAAACACTAATGCAAAAAGATATATACACCCCTGTGTTTACTGCAGCATTATTTACAAGAGCCAAGATATGGAAGCAGCCCAAGTGTCCATCGGGTGATGAATGGATAAGGAAGATGCAGTGTATATATGTAAATATACACACTGGAATATTCCTCAGCCATAAAAAAGCACAAAATCTTGCAGCAACATAGGTGGACCTAGAGGGCATAATACTAAGTGAAATAAGTCAGTCAGAGAAAGACAAATACCGTATGATTTCACTCATATATGGAATCCAAAAAACAAAACAAATGAACAACAAAAAAAAGGAAAAAAGAAAAGAAAAACAGACTCTTACCTACAGGGAACAAATTGATGGTTACCAGAGGGGAGGTGGGTTGGTAGATGGGTGAAAGAGGTGATGGGGATTAAGAGTACACTTACCATGAGGAGCACTGAATAATGTATAGAATTATCAAATCACTCTATTCTACACCCAAAATTACTATAACACCGTGTGGTAACTATATTGGAATTCAAATTTTAATTTTTTTAATAAATAAGGGAGCAAGTATTATTATAGTTGTACATTATTATACATATGGGATTTGTAGAAAGTGTTGACATAGAAAGATCGAGGTCAAAGAGGAAGGTAAGAAAAGAGAAAACAAAAGGATGGGAAATATAAAATATTAAATGACATATAAATGAAAACTTGACCAGAGTTGTAAAATAATACAAACTAGAGATACAATAAAATGAAATAAAAAGTTTAGCCAAAAAAAAAAAAAAAAAAAAGAGGTTACGTGGGTTCATTAAGCACTCAGCAAAATGGGCCAGACAGGTTTTCAAATTGCCCAAGAATAGTTCCCAGAAAGGGAGTCAAAATTCCTTGTCACTATCACAGGGCTGAAGCCCCCTTTGTGTTTGAAAATAGCAAGGGTCTAGGGGTGCCTAGGTGGCTCAAGTTGGTTAAGCCTCCAACTTTGGCTCGGGTCATGATCTCTCAGTTTGTGGGTTTGAGCTCCAAGTTGGGCTCTGTGCTGACAGCTCAGAGTCTACAGCCTGCTAAGGATTCTGTGTGTTCCTCTCTGTCTCAAAAATAAAGAAAACATTTAAAAAAAATTTTTTTAAACATTTAAAAAATTTTTAAAAACAAGAAAATTGCAAGGGTCTAAAGAGTTTGAAACCAACACTGTGTTGTTACTTATTTTTATTGAAAAACACATGGCTTGTAAAACTGTTGCAAGCTAGTGGTTGCTTGCTATATGGGTCAGGCATTTCTTCAAGAATTTACATGGATTAACCCATTTAATCCTCATTACAACTAGATGAGGTAGGTCCTACTATTATTATCTTCATTTCGCACATGAGGAAACTGAGTCACAGGATTGAGTAACTTGCCCAAAGCTATACAGCTGAAAGCCAAAGAGCCAGGACCTAATCAAGGCAGACCTGGCCTGAGCGTCTATACTCTTGATTACTGCACCCCACTGATCCTCCTCGCCATGCTGTATTGCATGCACATTGATGCATTTCTATGCATTCCACACAAATACAGTGCCACGAAAACTTCCAAAGGAATAAAATGTTTATAAGAAAATTTCTTGCAGGCAAATTGCCCAGTCAGTGTGGGTTAATTCAAGTTAGGCTAGTTTATTGGTGATAGAACTTCTCACTGACCCTATGGTAACACGTGTTGCAATTCTCCAAGGGTTTAACTTGCACATGCACAGGGAGTAACTCTACATGCTTAATTCTGCTTTTTTTTTCCCCCCCCCCCAGATTCACCTAATCAACATAGAATTGGTGGAGAATTCTGATCTAGATGCTTTCTAGGTCTTCCCTCAACCACCAACTCCAAGACTCCCAGATTACCTTTACTTAATAACTATGAATAAAGGTCATTATTTAAAGTTTATTGGTTTGCTTTGAGAGAGAGAGAGAGAGAGAGAGAGAGAGAGAGAGAGAGAGAGAACGAACACGCACGAGAGCGCCAAGGCAGAGGGGAGAAGAGGTGCACAAGTCCTGAGGAGATATAGGAGTTTGTTCAAGGATCTGCAAGGAAGCCAAAATGGCTGGAGGGTCGTAATGGGAAGAAAGTGGTGAGAGGGAGTTAGAGAGGAGCCAGGAGCCAGCCGGTCATATTGAGCCCTGTAAACAATGTGTCTCAGAAGGACAGTAGCAAAGGAATCTGATCACTAAGGCATCTGAAAAGGAAAAATTGCACATGGCTTACTTTGGGCAGAGTGGTGGCTGGTGCCACGAAAATGTGGGGGAGGGCAGGGTGGAACAGCATGGAGATCCTATGGAGCTGGGTTCACATGCTACGTCATCCATTAAATGAAATGTGAGGGGGGGTGTGTGTGTGCATGTCCAGTTTTTGATATTAGTCTTAGAAATGCTTTTAATTATGAAAATTTTCAAGCACAAATAAAAACATGGGTTTCCCCCACATCCTCATGCCCCATTTGCTTCTCCCCCTTAGTTCCCTCCCCTTCTCTCTAACCCCACTCCATAGAAACTTCTTTTGCCAATATTACCAATGATGTCCACCATGTTATCAAACCCAATGCCCATGTTTTGGTCTTTATTTTACTCAGTCTCTCAAGGTCACTCAACAAGACCCCATCGAAGTGCTGGGCTCTGTTGACTTCTAGAACATTCGGTTATCCTCCTCTGTCCCTGGTCATGCCTTCATAGCTATCTGTTGCTCTTCTTCCTCTCCTTGACTCCAAAGGTCAGCATTGTTCAGGATTCAATGCGGGGCTCCCTTCCTGTCCTTTCCCTTCCCTTCCTGTTCTATGTTGGTTTCCCAGTTAATCCAAAAGATCTCAGAGTCTGACTCAACCAGACCATTTGACCATGAGGTCTGCCTGTTTGGTAGCTGGATAGGAGAAGAAAGTGGGTCTTTGTGTTGCCAGAGGGAGGACACAATATATGGTCTTAAGTTGGTCCCCATGTAGAGTGGGATGAACAGGATAACTAAGGATATTTAACCACTGTGTTTCTTATCACAGTGTAAGCATAAAGTTGGCACACTTACTGACAGACGGCTCACAAGGATGCTGCTATTTGAGCATCTGCACTGAAAAATAAGGGAAGTATTCCTGGCTTCAGGCTTCAAAGCACCCAGAATTATTAACGATTCCTCAGCTGGCCTCAGTGCCACTAGCAAGAAAGCACCAACAATTTTTTAATTCAACAAATTAACAATTAGGAGTAACCTCCAAGAAGAGGCAGGCTCCCTGGCCTTGGCTTTATTTTGTACTCTAAATTCAAGGCCCTGAAAATGTAATAAACCCACAGTTTCAATATTATTCAAAACCAATAGTTTTTTCTTTAATTATTGCAGGTTAAAGCTTCCTTCATTTATATGCATTATTTGAGAATTTTATCTGGAACACATGAATGTCAAAGAAGGCCTTTGAGCCTTTTCAAAACTCATTCGTTTCCACTGTTAAAAAAAAAAAAAGTACAAATTCCTGTATGGGAAATTTCCTAGCTCCATTTTGTTAGCCACATTTAGGGGAATCTGGAGTCTGTTCATGTAAACTTTAAAGGAAGATAGGTGCACCTGGGTGGCTCAGTGGGTTAAGCATCCAACTTCAGCTCAGGTCATGATTTCACAGCTCCTGAGTTTGAGCCCCGCTTCAGGCTCTGTGCTGACAGCTCAGAGCCTGGAGCCTTCTTTGGATTCTGTGACTCCCTCCCTCTCTCTCTCTACCCCTCCCCTGCTCATGCTCTGTCTCTCTCAGTCTCTCAAAAAATAAACGTTAAAAAAAATTTAAAGAAAGATAGATGGATAGATGTAAAGGAAGGTGGACGTATGGATGGATAGATAGATACACAGACAGGATGGATGGATAGATGACAGATCGATAGACCGATAGATAGTTGTGAAGACAGATGGATGCATGGATGGATGGACAGATACAGACAGAGCTGTGCTAAAGCACAAGACAAAACACAATAAAAGCATTAACTTCATTTACTCTTCATAGAAACTTTATATGGAATATGTGGTTTTTATCACCATTTTATGTAAGCAAACTGATGCCGAAGGATGCTGGGTAATCTGCTCCACGTTACTCAGCTTGAAAATAAAGGAACCATTGACGATGGTCCATGATGACGACGGCAACGTAGTAATCATCTTTTCTTTTTTTTTCTTTTTTGAAATCTCCTATGTGCTAAGCACCATACTTGGTGTTGTATGTGCATTATGCCACTTAGTCACCACTATCAAGCTTTAATTATCTCTATTTAGGTAAGGACACTGGCACACAGAGCAATTAAGCAGCATGAACAAAGTCACAAAGTTATAGGTGCTGGCATCATAATCAGAACACAGTTCCCTCTGGGTAGCCAAAATCTTTCCACTGCACCACACTTTGTCTCTACTGGCTTAACCTTTTGAAATTTTATTAAATAGTGGTGTAAAAGGCCATCAATTTTCTCTATACAGACTTTACAAGTCTTTTGGGAAGTCTGTAAATATAGTTCTGTGTCATTCTTCCTGTATGGATTGCTTATGGAAGTCACAGATACAGAGCATCAAAAAGGCTCACCTCTGGGGCGCCCAGGTGGCTCAGTTGGTTAAGCGTCTGACTTCAGCTCAGGTCATGACCTCACCATTCGTGAGTTCAAGCCCCACATTGGGCTCTTTCCTGGTAGCTCAGAGCCTGGAGCCTGTTTCAGATTCTGTGTCTCCCTCTCTGTCTCTACCCCTCCCCCCACAACTCTCTCTCAAGAATAAACATTAAAAAAAAAAAAAAGGTTCAGCTCAAAAATGTCTCCTGGGTATTATATTTTGAGATTTGAGTAAATCAGAGCCTCTTTTAAAATGTAAATACCACCTGAAAATATTAAGCTTATTAGAATGTCACACCTTAGTGTTAACAGTTAGATAATCCAATTTATACCTGAGCAGCATACTGAATGGATATTGTAATGGTGGTAGAATGGATCATTTTCTTCCTCTCCTTTAGTCTGGGGCATTGCAAGAAAGAAGAATAAAGAAAATAATTCGGTAGATTTTCTTGAATAAGCTTTTTATTTTAGCATAATTTTGGATTTGCCAAAAAAAAAAAATGTGATTATGGTACAGAGTCCCTATATCTCCCACATCTGGGACCTCCTTATTAACATCTTACATTAATAGGGTGACTTTGTCACTATTAGCAGAACAATACTGATGCCTTATTATTAACTAGAGCCCATTGTTTCCTCATATTTCTTTTTTTTTTTTTTTTTTTTTTTTTTTTTTACCTAATGTCCTTTTTCTCTTCCAGGGTACTATATGACACTTAGCATGTTCTCCTTAAGATCCTCTGGGCTGTGACAGTTTCTCAGACATACCTCGGTGTTTTTTGTTGTTGTTTATTTCTTTGTTTTTGACATGGGGGAGGGGTAGAGGAAGAGGGAGAGAACATCTCAAATGGGCTCCACGCTCGGTGCAAAGCCTGACATTGGGGCTTGATCTCATGACCTTGAGCTTATGATTTGAGCTGAAATCAAGAGTGGGATGCTCAAGTAACTGGGCCACTCAGGTGCCCCAGACATACCTTGTTTCTAACGACGTTGACAGTGTGAATACTGGTGATGTATTTTTGTAGAATGTCCCTGTGTTGGGATTTATCTGATGGTTTTCTCAGTAGCCTGGGGATGAGGGTTTATGAAAGGAAGAACACAGGTGATGTGCCATGATACCAGGGGTACATGCTTTCAAGGATACTGTTGATGTGAACCTTGACCACCTGGCTGAGGAGTGTTTTCTCAGGTTTCTTCACTGTAAAGTCACTCTATTCTCCCTGTCCTTACTATCTTCTTTGGAAGGAAGTCACTATGTGAAACCCATACTTAAAGATTAGGGTCTGAGGATCCCCCTCCTTGAAAAGACAATATCTACATAATTATTTGGAATTCTTTGGCATAAGAGGTTTGTCTGTTCTCCCCATTTATTTCATTATTTATGTAGATCAGCATGGACAGTTGGATGTTTTTGTTTTTTGTTTTTACTTCAGGATAATAATCCAATACTACTGGACTATTTGGTTGCTCAAATTGTTCCAGCTCTCAGTCTTCAGGAACTCTTTCAACTGACTCCTGTGTGTCCTTGACATAGCTTTATCACTGTGAGATTTAAAAAAAATTTCTTTTGACATTTATTTATTTTTGAAAGACAGATAGAGACAGAGCATGAGCAGGGGAGGGGCAGAGAGAGAGGGAGACACAGAATCCGAAGCAGACTCCAGGCTCTGAGCTGTCCGCACAGAGCCTGATGCAGGGCTCGAACTCCTAAATCCTGAGATCATGACTTGAGCCGAAGTTGAACACTCAACCTGACTGAGCCACACAGAAGCCCCTCATTGTGAGTTTTTTTTTGACACTTCCTTACTTTCTGGCACTCCAAGCTGCTCTGGGCTTATCTTGGGTATTTGCCTTCCCAGTCTTAGAAACAGCCATTTCTCCAAGGAGCACTGGTATGTTTTAGTGGATAACAGTATTTACTAGAGAAGGGAATGAGAAACTAAGATAAAAGCTTTAGAAGTGCCTGATACTATGGACCTCCCATGCCTCTAGGACCTGTCAAGACCTCCTTCTCTGGGAGGAGGAGGGGGGAGGGAGGGAGGAAGATGAAGGAGGAGGGGGGAGGGAGGAGGGTGAGGAGGGAGGAAAATGAGGGAGGGAGGAAGGTGAGGGAGGAGGGAGGGAGGAAGGTGAGGGAGGAGGGGGAGGGAGCAGGGTGGGGAGGGATCAGGGTGAGGAGGGAGGGAGGAGGGAGCAGGAAGGAGCGGGGAGGGAGGAGGAAAAGAAAGAAACAAAGAAATTTTAGGACAATTGTAGAATTTTAAATATAAACCAGGTAGTACGTAGCACATAAATTATTGTTAAACTTGGGTATGATAACATTATAGTTGTGCTTTCAAAAGATTCTTCATCCATTACTGATGCATACTAAAGCATTTATTATCATATCTTGTTTGCTTTAAAATATTTCAGAAAAAACAAACAAACTGGGAGCATAGCTGAACCAAGAGTGGTAAATGTGAATAATTGTTATAGCTGAGTGAGAAGTACCTGGAGGTTCATTATACAGTGGTTCTATTTGTGTGTACCTTTGAAATTTTTCACAAAAAGATTTTAAAAAGTAAAAAAATAAGTATTCATGTGCCCGCTTCGGCAGCACATACACTAAAAAAAAAAAAAAATTGTTCATAAACACATTCAACTACCCTCACTGGGTCCTGCCCCAGGATTAGAGATACAGAGGTGAGTAGCTCAGGGCGCCGGAATGGATCAGTCAAGACTTTGACTTTGACTCAGGTCACGATCTCGCAGTTTGTGTGTTCGAGCCCCGCACTGGGCTCTGTGCTGATAGCTCGGATCCTGCTTCAGGTCCTGTCTCCCTCTCTCTCTGCCCCTCCCCCTCCCCTCAAAAATACATAAACATGAAAGAAAGGAAAGAAAAACCTTTTCAGAAAATTTCAAAGGTGAGTAACTCGGTAAAGGATTGAAGAGTCAATCACCACACAGACACATGCCAGGGATGGCTCCCACATAGAAGACTCTGGCAAACTGTGCATTCCTTCTGATGACCCCACTTATGGTTTTCCTTCCCACTCTCAGATTTCAGCCACGAGACACCTACCATTCCTGGAAATACTGTCTGAAATCTGAAGGTAGGCAAGCTTTGGAGACCAAGTATGGACCAAGGCAGTGAGTGGTAGGCAAGCCAACATTCCTCAAGGTAAGTCATTAAAGCTTCTGGGCTGTCACTCAAAGAAGAAGCAGTTTCTCTAAATGATGTTTGGAGAACATCAAGCCTTCATGGCAGCTGGTAGGTGGGTGAAAATCTCTGCACTGTCACATTCATTAGTGCACTTACTATGGTCATTAGTAGAAGCTACCATTTCCTAAACACCTAGAATGTGTCCTGCTTTGTGCCATGTGCTCTGTATATGTGATCTCATTTAGTGCTCAAATGTGGGAGTATTTCACCATGTAATAAAACTGAAACTCAGAGAAGTAAATTGCCCAAGGTCAAACACCATTTGGGGCTTGCTTTGTGTTTAATCCATCAAAAAAAATTAAAGAACAGGGGTGCCTGGGTGGCTCAGTCAGTTAAGCATCCGACTTCAGCTCAGGTCATGATCTTGCGGTTCATGGGTTCGAGCTCCACATCAGGCTCTGTGCTGACAGCTCTGAGCCTGGAGCCTGCTTTGGATTCTCTGTCTCCCTCTGTCTCTGCCCCTCCCCTGCTCATGCTATCTCTCGGTCTCTCAGAAATAAATAAATGTTAAAAAAAAATTTTTTTTTAATTAAAGAACAACACATAGGCCAAACAAAAGCACATAACTTTGAGGACTAGTTCAGCCCCTTAGTTCCCGATCTGAGACCTCTGCTTTACTCTATACTGCTAACAAATGTACCTCTTACTAAAACTTTTTTCTGATCCCCCAACTAAAAAGTGAAGGGTTCTAGAACCCTTAGTTCTAGAGCATGGAACACAACCAGTTCAGTACAGTCTTTGTATGAGATGGCCAACTTATGCTTGGAAATACACATCTCCTGGGAAATATGTATTCTCTTCCTATAAAGAAACTAATCCTTATAAGGGGTCTGGGCTCCACCCTTACAACCTCATTTAATCTTAATTACTCATTAGAGACCTTCTCTTCAAATCCCCCATCATACTGGGGAATAAGACTTTAACATACGAATGGGGGGTGGAGAATAAACATTCAGTTTCCAGAAACGTGAGCTGTCACGATGGAGCCCAGCAGGCATAATGGGATTGCCACCAGTGTGAGATAACAGGACCAGGAAAATGTTCATGAAATGTGCACATTCTGCATCTGGATATGAACCTGGATCATGGATACAGAGAAACCAGACCACCACCTCATTTTCAGGCCCCTAAAGCAAACCAAACATGTGCACCTGGGATGGAAAACTCGGCCTCTTGACATGTTTGTGGAAACTGCCTCTCATAAATAAGAGATCAAACTAGAAATTCATAGCAAACCTGATGCAGCCTGAGCTGGACTGGTCAGGAGGGGAGTATGGTGAATTATGAATCCTCCAAGAGAAGAGACAGTCTGCACAACTCTGATGAGGAAAACCATGGCAACAAAGGAAGAACCTTCACTATCCGAAAGCCTAAAGAATCTGTCATTCTCCCAACAGAAATGGGTTATCTCCCCCAGGTTCAACAACCCGCTTTGACCAAAGAGAATCCTGAATTGACCAGTTGTCTGACTAAGCCAGTAGTGGCTCACCACTCAGCTACAGTAGGTGATTGACTGGTATAGTACCAAAGAACAGAAATTTTGGGGTCCGCATAGACCTGGGTTCAAATCCACCTGTATCACTTACAAATTATCTATAAAATCCATTTTGGTGATGGATTTGACCCACATGAATTTACTTTCCAGATCTGTAAAATGGCCGTACCAATATATTTCTCATAGGGTCCACTGGAAAGAACATACGCTGAGTGCTTACGACGCACCAGTCACTGTGCTAAATTCATAGAACCTTCACAACAACCAATGCACTCTTCTAGCACAGGTGGGTACTATTTTTCCCCCACATTTTGGACAAGGAAACCGAGGAGTAGAGAAGTAACTTGTGTGACCAAGGTCACATAGCTAGTAAGAACATGAGACATTTAGCTGTTTCCAGGCACTAGGGAGCCTTTCAATAAATACTTCCCCCTTCCCCTCTGTTATTCTCACTAACACTGATAAACTTTGGGTTTAGGCGGTGGAGACCTCTTTTAAAATGTAAATATTTTAACTAGGACAAACGGCACATCAAACCCTACCAGCCATGACATCCAATTAGCCTGGCATCTTGCTTTCCCAACTTTCCAGCAAACAAAATTCGCTTGGGCCATTTGACGTCTCTCCCCACTTCCCAGGACCCTGCCCTGGAGATTCTCAAGCAGTGGATTGGGATAGGGGGCTGGGGATTTTTTATTTTTCACAAACACTTCAGGTGATTCTGGCACTGAAGGAAGCTAGGGAAACCAGCATGTTCACAGGAGCCACCAGGGAGAAGCGATCTATGAAGCATTACGTGGCCATCATCTCACAGCAAGAAAGGATACCAGATTTCATTCAATCCCAGTCCTTCAGTTTCCTGATGGAGAAACTGAGTCCCAGTAAAGGGAAGTGATTTGCCCAAGGTCACCTAGCCTAGGTATGGCACATTGAGGTTTGAAGGCACATCTCCTGAGCCCCAAGGCACTTTCCTTTGTTCTAACAGGCTCAGGACCACGCAAGTATGGTTGGGGGAAGGGGTGCCTTGGCAGAGGCAGCCAGGAACACTGGGAGGTGTTCACATAGGGTAAGTTTGGCTGGAATGCTGTGTGAATGGCCCTGGGCAGCCCAGGGGGAAATCAAAGAATTGCTTCCGGTATGTTTTGTGAGACCTGGTTTTCTCATATTTGTTCATGTTTATATTTAGAGTCCCTCTCTTCCTTTCCCCCCTCCTCAACTTTCATCTTCCACCTTTCTCTCTCTTTTGTTCCCTCTGTACCTTTTCCAGATATATTCCCAGCAAACTACAAAGATCTCTCTCTCTTTTTTGTCCGCAAAAAGCTCACATTTCTTATCCAACGTCTGAAAAGGATCAGGTTTTTCTTTCTCTCAGTGACACCTCTGTTCAGAATAAAAGCCTCCCCCTCCCAGCAGAGCCCCCCCCCCCCCGATTCTTCACGTGGTCCAGACCCATTTCTTTATCTTCCTCCAGAAAACATCCAAGTTTGCCTGATTTGGAGCAAATCTGAACTACATACATGGAGCCAGTGTGGGAGCTTTGTAAAAACCTGTTCCTCGTCTGTCCAACAGACAGGTGGACCAGAGGCTTTCTTGACCTGGGGCTTGCCTGGCAACCAACGAAGGAAGTATGTTGGGGGAGTCTTGAGTTGAAGTGAAATGCCTTAGCTTTGTATTAACCTGTTCAAGGCATATAGGGAAAATCATTTCTGGATGTCAGAAAGAGGAACAGAAAAAAACCCAATGGATTCTACCAGCCTGGCTGAGGAGCAGTTAGCCAGGTTCCCACCCAGGGCAATATGGCAGCCAATGGCACAGGATGAGGCCAAGACCTCCTTCTCTGGGAACCGCAGCTCTGTTGACCCTGAAGGCTAACGTCTAATCAACTGGTGCCCCACAGGAACTACTGTGGTCACCTGGACTGGGAGTTTCCCAAGTCCGACCAGATTATGATCTCAGTTCCCACTGGGAAGGTAAAGTGTGAAAGTGTGACCAATAGGATCAGAGAGAAATTGACATTTTATGTATTTAGGATTAATTTATTTTGAGAGAGAGAGAGAGAGAACTCAAGCAAGCAGGGGAGGTGCGGGGAGAGAGGGAGAGAGAGAGAATCCCAAGCAGACTCTTCTGCTGTATTGACAGCTTGTACTGTGTGGGGCTTGAACTCAGAAACTGTGAGATCATGACGTGAGCTGAAACCAAGAGTCGGACACTTAACCGACTGAGCCACCCATGATGATATTTTATTTTTTAAATCGACTTTCAGAATAGTATTCTGTAATTACTATGCAGTTCCTGATCAGCTAATTAGATTAAAGGCAGAGGACTTTCCCTTTCCCTTGGGGAAAGGTGGATGAAAATACACTTAGTTCTGGTGTAAAAAAATTCTTAGGTTCAAATCCTGGCTCTGCCATTTGCCAGCTCTGTGGTCTGAAGGAAGTTACTTAACCTCACTGAGGCAGAATCTCTTCATCTGTAAGATGGGAATGATGCTAATAAGACATATTTCAGAGGGATGTTGAAAGAATTACATCAGGTGATAAATATAAAGCCCTTAGAAGAGTGGCTAGAACCTCATATGCTGGTATTATCTAATAGCATGGATATGTCTGATTTTATCAAATTATTAAAATCTGTTCCATTACTTTGCCAACGGGGAAAACAAATCCCAAGTTCCAAACCATGGACTGTGAGTTGTAAAAATTCTTTGTAGCCCTTTGCCAACTCCAAAGCCGTAGTCATAAAATGCATCCAATTAAATTACCCAATGCAAAGCATGACCCAAACATTTCTAATGCCATTTCTGTAGGGCTTTGATTTTTAACATTTTTTGATGTATCATGGTAGATTCACCCCCTTAATAATATTCACTGCAGTTAATAATGAAATGAGTTTTTATTCCACCAGGATACTTGTGTGGCATATATTTGTGCTGAGCTTAGAGGGAAGCCAGTCCAGACACACCCTTACAGATGATAAACCAAGAAACATTTATCCAAGCACCAATTACTGAAATAATGGAGTCAGTCTGACCCAGGTGAGAATTCTGTTTCTATTTCTTGCTACTCAGCAAACAATATGGGGCAATTATCTAAATTTTCTGAGCCCTGGTCTCCTCTACAATGGAGACAATGATAACAATAACATCTTTCATAGTTTTTGTGGGGATTAACAAAGAGGAGCAGAAGCACTCAATGCCCTCTTTCTTTGCTTTTCTCTAAAGCTTCCTGGACTCTCCGGACTGTTTCACATTCTGCTTGTTTGTGAGATCCATAAGGACAGGGACCATGTATCTGTCTTCGTCATCATTGTTTTCCTTGCGTGTAACACACTGTGTGACACACAAGAGGTCCTCACAAACGAATGATTGGATAAGTGTTAGCTTCCAGAAGAACACGAGGAACCTGGTGTTGGTACCTGTTCTGTCTTGCTACCTTCCTCCTGACTCCATTGCCTTCCCTCACTGAGGTTAGAGACATCTGAATAACATCCTGACAGTAGGTATTTTTGGATGAAGATAGCTGGGTATTGAGCTCTTTCTCTCCATCTGCCTTTATTCCTGTGCTACTAATAGCTTTGTGGACTTTTTTCCATCATAGGGTGAATGGCAGCTCTCAGCCGAGAACATCTTCTGAAGTGACCCTTAGTGGTACGAACTTATTTTAAACCTGTGATATCTCATCTATTTAGCAATCAAAGATGAGCTCTATGGGCACTCCCAGGACCATATAATAGGCTGGTTGTTCCAGGATCCCTAGGTAATGAACCTTCTTTTCCTTCCCCAAATGTCTCAGACAAGCTCAAAGAGAAAAGGTAATGGTACCCAGGTGGAATGGAAAAGCTCAGTTCACACCTGGCATTAGAAGTCCATGTCAGCGGACCCAAAGACAAAGCAAAATTAGAAAGGAAGCAATTTGTCGTTATCAACTACCCTAGTTCACCTTGTCTCCCAGCTCCGGCCTTTATTGATCCCCTGAATGTCTAGGGCTCCCCAACACTGAAATCTCTTCACTGACCTACCTCTCACTCCCATAGTGGCTCAGCTTTCATTCTGCTTTTATGATTTTCTAAAGCCCACATTTATATATTAGTTACTAAGTAATGACTTAACTCCCTTGAATAACACATTCCTCTTTCTTTGATATTTCCTAACAGGTTCCACTAAATTTGTGTTTGTGTGTGTGTTTTAAGTTTATTCATTTATTTTGAGAGATTGGGAGAGAGCATGAGCAGAGGAGGGGCAGAGAGAGAGAGACAGAGAGGGAGGGAGGGGGAGAGGGAGACAGAGAATCCCAAGAAGGCTTCACACTCTCAGCACAGAACTTGATATGGGGTTCTAACCCATGAAGTGTAGGATCATGACATGAGCCAAAATCAAGAGGTGGATGCTTAACTGACTGAGCCACCCGGGCGCCCCTAAATATGTGTTTCATATTCCTCATCATTCCATCCCCAGAAACCAGCAGAACCAGACATCTGGTAGATTCTCAATATTTATTGAAAGAATAAAATAATAAAATATTCTTTGAATAAAAGGATTTAAATTACTTTTGACTTAAATTGGGTTTGCCTGTCAGTAATAGAAATTTGATGTTTTAGTGGTTTCAAATGAGTTCTATCTATCTCTCTCTCATATAAAAGTCTAGAGGCTGACACTTCAAGGCTGATATGGTGGTTCTGCTTCATAAGAAAACAGCCAATAAAGAATGAAACTGTGGAGAGGTCAATACTTTTAGAAGTCTAAGTTCTATATAATTACAAATTACTGTAGTCCAAGTCCAGCCCCTTTGGTAAGACAGGATCAAATGTAGGCTCGAGAACTAACTACATGTATGAGCTTGAGTGAGTGAGTGAACTCTACTGAGTGTGTTTTTTTCAGCTGTGTGAAGAAGACGGAGAAGGAAAGAAGAAAAGTAGGAAGGAGAAGAAGGGAAAGAAGAAGAAGAAGAGGAAGAGGAAGGAGGAGGAGGAGGAGGAGGAGGAGGAGGAGGAAGAGAAGGAGGAGGAGGAGAAGGAGGAGGAGGAGGAGGAGAAGGAGGAGGAGGAGGAGGAGGAGGAGGAGAAGGGGAGGAGAAGGGGAGGGGAAGGGAGGTAAAGGGAACATGGCGAGGGGGAGAAGAGGAAGAACAATTCATGGGTAAACTTGGAAACATCATGGGTGAAGGAAAAGCCCACATTCCACAACTTCTCAGGGAAATCATCTCTCCAACTGGCCATCTCTCTGACTTGACCACACCCCTTCCCTCCCGCCACTGCCTCTTACCTACCATGACTTCAGAATCCCTAACAAAGACTCAATCAGTATCCTTCATGTTGGTAAAACAAACCAAGTAACACATGGATTTGGGGAGGCGTTCTCAATCTTTCCATAACTTCTACAAAAACATCTTCATAATGTTGCATAGAGTTTACGTGCCAAGCAAAGACTTGGCACATAGCAGAAGATGGACATACTTCAGCTTCTTTTTTTTCCTTCCAGTCCTCAATCTTAAGTGGTATTTACTAGATTTATTTTTTTAAAAGACTCTGTTAGGGGCACCTGGGTGGCTCAGTTAAGTGTCCGACTTGGGCTCAGGTCATGATCTCATGGTTTCTGAGTTCGAGCCCAGCATCAGGCCTTGTGCTGGCAGCTCAGAGCCTGGAGCCTACTTCAGATTCTATGTCTTCCTCTCTCTGCCCTCCCTTCCTTGTTCATGCTCTCTCTGCTCTTTCAAAAATAAATAAACATTTAAAAATAATAATAAAATAAAAGGACTGTCAGAGTTACTCCTTCAGATTTAAATCCAGGATAATCCAAAATCTACTCATTTCATTCTCAAGAGTATGACTTCTTGATCTTCCATAATACCTTTAAATGAATATGGAATGTTTCTAATTCCTATGCATTTAGCAGTGAAGAGTTATTTTAATATCATGTTTTAATTACAGATCTCAGGAGTGGGCAGTTGACCTGGAGTCCATGGATCCAGAAGCTTGAAATAATAACATTTTTGCTGGGTTTCCTAAACTATAATATAAGGGGAAATATGTCAGCCAGGTTCAGAATTCCGAAACCACACAAATTCAGCCATATCCGGGGGGTGGGGAGGCGACAGGCAAGAATGTCAATCAGAAATATTTAAACAGATATTTCCTTTTATCATTTTTATTGAAGACAATCCTCTAGGAGTCCTTCTTTCTCCAGTCACCATCTGGAGTTGTCCAGACCTGTTAGGTCTTGAGGATCCTGAAAATCCCTTCCACTAACCTAGAGATTCCCTTTGACTTTCTCCTAAATCAGAATCTCAGTTTCCTGAATTCCATATACATTTTTTAAATTGAGGAATAATTGACACATTAAAAGCTGTACATATTTAATGTATACAACTTGATGCATTTGGGGAAAGACACTCATGAAACCATCACTATCATAAAGGCCATAAACATAGCCATCACTTCCTGAAGTTTTCTCTCACATCATATTATTATTATTATTATTATTATATTTGTGATAAGTACACTTAACATAATAAGATCTACTCTCATACTAATTTTTTTAAGTTTATTCATTTTGAGAGAGAGCGGGGGAGGGGGGAGGGGAAGAGACAGAGGGAGAGAGAATCCCAAACAGGCTCCGTGCTGAGCCCCAACACGGGGCTCGATCCTACAAACCATGAGATGATGAAGTGACCTGAAATCAAGAGTCGGACGCTTAACCAACCTAGCTACCCAGCCACCCTCTCTTAGCAAATTTTAAATACAGTATTGTCAGCTATAGGCACTATGCTGTATAGTAGATCACCACAACTTATGTATCTTGCATAATTGAAAATTTGAGCCCTTAACCTCTTCATTTCCCCCTCTCCCCAGCCCCTGGCAACCACCTTTCCACGCTGTTTCTAAGAGTTTGCTTATATTAGATTCCACATATAAGTGAGATCATACAATATTCATCTTTCTGAGCTTGGCTTACTTCACTTAGCATAATATCTTCAAGTTCCATCCTATAGTGTCACAAATAGTAGGATTTCTGTATTTTTCTAAGGCTGAATAAGATTCCATTGCATGCATATACCACATTTATTCATCTATTCATTCATCAGTGGACATTGGGATTGTTTCCATGTCTTGCGAATACTGTGCCCAGTGAACATGAGAGTACAGCGGTCTCTTCAAGACACAGATTTCATTTCCTTCAGAGAAATACCCCAAAGTGGAATTTCAAGTTTTTCTTTTCTTGACCTACTCCCTTGGTTTAGAGGAGAACCTGTCTGCCTGAAGCTTGTTTTCTATCATCAAACTTGCTGAATCATGTGGCTGAGTGTAAAATTTTAGTTTTGAAATGATTTTTTGCCTCAGAATTCTGAAGGCAGCCTGCCATTGTCTTGCAGATTCCCATGTTCAGATTGTATTGTTATTCCCTAAAATCCCAATGCCATTCCAATTCCACATTCTTAAGGACATTATTTTTGAGTTTTGGAAAGCTTTCATAACTGATAAAGATGAGCACTGCTGGGGCACCTGGGTGGCTCAGTTGGTTAAGCCTCCAACTTTGACTCAGGTCATGATCTCACAGTTCCTGAGTTTGAGCCACATGTGGGGCTCTGTGCTGACAGCTCAGAGCCTGAAGTTGGCTTCAGATTCTGTTTCTCCCTCTCTCCCTGGCCCTCCCCTGCTCATTCTCCCTCCCTCCCTCTCTCTCTCTCAAAAAATATATAAATATCTTTAGAAAAAATTTTTTTAAAAAGACAATCGTTGGTGGTCTGGTATTTATAGTGAGGTGGCCTAGGGTGTGGAGTTTTTCTTCACTCATTGTGCGCATACCCAAATGCCCTTTTGCGTTGAAACTTCACATTATGGAGGTCTGATTGCTCAGTAATTTCCTCCTCTCCATTTTTTCTGTTCTTTTTTCCTGGTCTCCCATATTCTTATCTTCTATCTTCTTATTTTTAAAATTTTGAGTCATTACCTCCAATTTATCTTCAAATCCTTATGTTACCATTTGGCGAACATACTGCCATATTTTAATTTCTGGAGTTTTTTCTTGTTCTTTTCTGTTCCTTTTCTAAACCATCCTGTTCTTGTTTGTTTCACAAATGCAATGGTTATAGTCCTTTCTCTCTCTGAGGATATTAATTGTCACTTTTGTGGTCCGTGCACCGTCTGTTTCCTTTGCAATCCTTTTCTCTGTTTATTTAGATCTCTTTCACATTAGAGTATTTTCTTACATCTCTGGCCAGCTGAAGATTCCACTGACTCAGTGTAAGTCCAATTTGGAATTGGGTTCCGTTCAATAGTAAGACACTAAAATGCTGATTGATGTGGGTGGGTAGCTCTGTGCTTATAGACAGAATTTGTCAATTTGTAAACTTCATTCCAGGATTAAGGACCTAACTATGTCTTCTGGGTACCCCTAAACACCAGTATGTCTGTAGCTGTTATCTCTTCAGGTGGTCAATTTTCCCATAGATGACTTCTCCGTTCTCCTACCTGGGTGATCTAGGAGCACAAGTAGTATGATGGCTGACAATGTTCTGAGCTAAGAGGGAAAAGAGAACTCTAACCTTCATTATTCAGGATACAGATATATTCTCAGTGTCTTATTTTTAGTAGAGCATTTTATGCCAAACTCATCTGAATCTGATCATCTCATCTAGGAAGTCTCGGACTGTATCTCCCTGGAGAATAAACTTGCAATCTTCTGCAGAGGGAAAGGTGTAGCAAAATAATTTCTAGATCTGTAGTGGGGGAGCAGATCTCATGGTTTAACTTCCTATAATACAAAAACTTCTACCCCATCTTCCTGTTTCCAGTCCTTTCTCCCATCTTTTTTTTTTTTTAACTTTCCTGAGATTCTGTGCTAAAAATATGCTAGCTTCCTATTAGCCTTCCCCACCCAATCCCCATCTTATAGGTAATTTTCAACTTCCTCAATAACTCCCTCAGTTATCCTGTATTCATCTTTTTTTTCCAGCACCAAAACGATCCTGGCATTTCTTGTCCACCATTACATTTTCCCAGGTTCTCTGTCTCTGCAGTTTTTGTTTTTGTTTTTACATTTTTATTTTTTATCCTTCTACTGCTGTTAGACAGGGCTTCAGGAGGACAGACATAAAGGAATGTGCTCAGTCTACCCCAATGAACTCTTGGGGACCCAGGACCAAAAGCAGACAAGAAGACTCAAATACTAGGACCCAGTATGCCATGAGAAATCTCACACTGGGAAACATATCCATAATAATAAAGCCAAAGATAGCAATCTATTACTTAAAGCATATAGTAATTTATTACTTAAAATATACATTTCAAGCAAATTCTCTCGTTTAATATTCATGGAGCCCCTGAAAGGCATATTTTAGTTTTATTACATTTTACACATGAGGAAATTGAGGTCCAGAAGTACCAAATGACTGTTCAGAATATCATAGTAAAAGGTGAAGGTTGACTGCAGATTTCCTGACTCCCAGCACTGTGCTATTCCTACATCATAGCCCATTATGGAGTTTCCTAAAGCAAAAAACAGAAATCCTCTGCTTGTGAAAGGCATGATGTGACCTTTGAGGTTAAGTATTCTCAGTTCCCTTTACTGCAGCTAAAACTCCTCCCAAGGGCTCTCTCTGTTGTTCTCGGTGCTTCTGACCATCATTTGTAATCTGGTACCCTGGACGGTGAAATTCATCCCTGAACAGCTGCTCTTTTAAACTCTATGCTTCTTCAGCTAAGACTTTTTTAAGTAAACCTATGGTCCTGCTGCTTTCCATACTTATTTTTCATCCCCTCTACTTCACAGCTGTGCTCCTGGCAGCTGGAAGGTGCTACAGGAATGGACAAGGGACCCTATTCCTAACACAGCTGTCAAATGCCATCGGGGAGGTTTTCTTTCTCACTCTTCTCATTTTTGATGGGGAGGGAAACGGAAGGAAGGGTTAAATAATTAAGATTTCTTCCAGGCACAAGCATGTGGGTTTCTACTATTCAAATAATTGAGTTGCCATTACAACCGTGAATTAAGTATCAAATAAGTCATGCATAGTTTATTATATGCATCATGACTCTCTTTGAGGCCATCCAAAGTGTTTCTTCTCCAAGTACGTGAAAAAACCCAAGGAATATTAGAAGTCAGACCCACAAGGGATGTCTGGGTGGCTCAGTTGGTTAAGTGTCTGACTTCAGCTTAGGTCTGATCTCACCATTGGTGAGTTTCAGCCCCTCATCAGGCTCTGTGCTGACAGCTCAGAGCCTGAAGCCCACTTCAGATTCTGTGTCTCCCCCTCCCTCTGACTCTCCCCTACTCACACTCTGTGTCTCTCTCAAAAATAGATAAACACTAAAAAAAAAAAAAAAAGTCAGACCCACCAAACAAGTCATCATAGTTCAAAAGTGCCCAAGGATGGGGGGAAAGATATAAAATCCTTTCTCTCTGTTCCCATAGCACCCCATCAGCTATGTCATAAGCTTTACAGAGTTTTGTCTTATATTCTGCTATCTATCAGAGTTCTTGGTATATAGTCAGTGCTCAACTAATTAATAATTCTTTGATGAACTCTATTCATAGCCATCTAACAGTGTTGTAACTGTTTTCCATGCCTGCCTCTTATGTAAGCTGTAACTTCCTCAAGAAGAGTTTGTACTGATTGTTTGTAAGCTGAATGCTTAACTTAGTAGCTGCCACACTGTAGGTGCTTAATAAATGCTTGCTGAAATTATATATGGATTGCCATACTTGTTGTCTTAGAGGTAATCTCCTTCAACATTGACGATGTTAAAATTTTGCATGGAAAGTGTGAATCACAAAATGCCTTGGATATGGCCCCCTTTATTTAGCTTGTGACTTTTTCTGGCTGGTTATGACAGTGTCATTAATGCCCACTGCCATAAATGATTGCTTTAGACATTATTCGGCATCTGTCTTGAACAATTTGGAATCCATCACTTCCCTAAGAATGTGTGACACATGGCAACTTGAAGTTCAACAAGGATACAGAGGCTGCAATCATCTCATCTTCCCCCTATAGGTCCCTATAGGGAACAGGAGATTGGCTTTTTGGCCACTTGTCCTGGAATCCATAATCTCACCATAGATTGGAGCAGACTATGAAGAAAGTGTTTTGGTTTTGGCAGACAGTGGTAGCGATGCCAAACGTTTCTTTTTCTTTTAACTTTATCAAAATGCATTTTCTCCCTCTCACTTCTAAAAATGAGATGCAGAAACACCATCCAAAAAGGAAAAATAAATATTACATTAAAAGACAGACTTGGTTTTCCATTAAAAAAAAATTGAGGGGCGCCTGGGTGGCTCAGTCGGTTAAGCGTCTGACTTCGGCTCAGGTCACAATCTCACAGTTCATGAGTTCGAGCCCCGCGTCGGGCTCTGTGCTGACAGCTCAGAGCCTGGAGCCTGTTTCAGATTCTGTGTCTCCCTCTCTCTGACCCTCCCCCGTTCATGCTCTGTCTCTCTCTGTCTTAAAAAAATAAATAAACGTTAAAAAAAAATTGATTCCATGAAAAAATACATTCTTTTTATAAAAAGAAAATCAGCCATTTTAAGTGCCGTGAATGTGTTTATTTCACCTGCTTTTTTGAAAGATATTTTCACTAGGTATAGATTTCAAGATTGAAAACTTTTTTCTTTTGGCACTTTGAAGTTCTCCATGGTCTTCTTGTGCTGTGATTAGGAAACTGGCTGTCATCCTTAACATTGCTTCTTTGTACACGATGTCTGTTTTTCCTCTGGCTGCCTTAACATTTTCTTGGATCACTTGGTTTTAAGCAATTTGACATGGTAGGCCTTACAATAAACCACCTTCATATTTATTGTCTTTGCTGAGCTGCTTAGATTTGGGTTTATACTTTTTATCAAATTTAAATTTTTTCAGCCATTATTTCCTCAATTGCTTTTCCTGCCTATCTCTTCTATCCTGCAGCCGCACATATATATTGAACCCCTTAAAGTTTCCCACAACTCACTCATGCTGCTTATTTTTTTCTGAGTGTTCTCCTACATACGTTTCATTTTACGTAGTTTCCATTACTACACCTTCAAGTTCACTCATCTTTTCTTCTGCAACATCTTATGTGCTGTTAATACCATCCTGTGTGTTTTTCATCTCAGACATTAAAGTATTCATTCCCAGAAACTCAATCTGGTTTTTTTTTCTTTAAATATACCTTCCATGTCTCTAATAAACAAGAGGAAGAGAGGAGAGGAGATGCTGTGTTGCCTATAAGAGGAGTAAACCAATGTAGTCACTTTAGAAAGCCCATGAGGGGTCCAAAGGGGAAGAAGGATTCACAGCATCTCTAAGAAGGAACTTTCCTGAGGATCTTTCAGGTTTCTTTTGGGATCTTTCTTCTGTTCAAGTCAACCCACTTTGGGCAAAGAGTGCTGTTTCCTCTCACATCACTGTATTTATTAAAATTCCTCGATACAAATGGTTTTGAATGTTTGTCAAAAGCACAGATTCTTATGCTCCCGTTCAGGTCTACTGAATGAGAATTTCTAAGGGCAAAAATGGGGAAATCTCTGTTCTTAACAAGTACCCCATCATCATGGAAGTTAGGGAAAAAGTATGCATGGATTTCCAAGGCCAGACACCTCTCAACTGCTTCTTTCATAGAACTTGTTCTGCAACTAAGGCTTCCTGACAAGCTGGAGCGGGATGGAGATGGGGTTATGGCTACATATTCTAGAAAAAAGAGGCTTCCCATGCCCCTAAGTACTTCAGCTAAAAGGAACGTTTCTCTTTTCAACAGTGGTCTTAATCTTACAACGTGTGCAAAACTAAAGCAGAAATATCAGTTAATTTTGCTAAAACAGTGAACTGCTGGTATGTATCTTTCTTGACTCTTACCATTTATGACTGGTCCTATCATTTGAAATTACCCGTTTATGATTTGAAGGAGCAACTGTTAGATCGTTATGTCTCTGAGTTGTAATTAGTGAATGGACCCAGTTGACCACCAAATACTGCTGCCCACTAGTCATCTAAGATGCAGTAATTCCTGTGAGTCATGAAAAAAAATATAACTTTGAAGAAAAAGAAAAGCTTTCTCCCATGGAATCCACCTGGTAAGGCTGATCTGGAGCAAACAAAGCTTAGAACACTACGGGAATTATAATGCTTAGCAAGAACTTAGTTTTATGGGAGAAAAACTGACATGCTGGAATTCGCAAAACTGGATCATTTATGAATTAACATCTTGGTAGATATTTCCTAGGGAAAGAAACCAGACCCTATTGTAATTGTATTTTGAAATGTTCTCAGAGCACCTAAGTGGCTCAGTCAGCTAAGAGTCCAACTCTTGCTTTCAGCTTGGGTCATGATCACAGGGTCATGGGATGGAGCCCCGCATCAGGCTCTATGCTGAGCACAGAGCCTCCTTGGAATTCTCTCTCTCCCTCTCTTTCTGCCCCCTCCAAGGCTCACACATTCTCTGTGAAAGAAAGAAAGAAAGAAAGAAAGAAAGAAAGAAAGAAAGAAAGAAAGAAAGAAAGAAAGTTAGTTAGTTATAGAATGAGGAACATCTACATGTAACCAGGCAACAACAACAAAACCTTTCCTCTTGATTTTAAATCACTTGTCTTTTCTCAGATTTCAACAGGATATTTTCTTCCACTGAACCAGAATTTCTGCAGGTCAAGACTAAAGTCACAACAAACATAGCTACAGTCCTTCCATAGCTTTTTCTTTTTCAGGTGTCTAAAAATCCTTGATTCTTTAATTTTGCCACGGATAACATTTAGAGAATGCCAGTGATGTTCAGAACTTCTCCTAACCAATTGAATCTCCACCAGACTTCCAGCTCATTAAACATTTACACAAGTAAGTGACCTCTGGCAAGTCATTCCACTTCTGAAAGATACAATGTCTTCCCCCATAAAATGGTGGGGAGAAGTGACAGAAAAGGGACTGAATTAACATATAGTTCCAGCATTTAAGGCACTCATTTAATTTTTTTATATTATATTTAAAAGCAGTAAACCCAGTGGTGCCTGGGTGGCTCACTCAGCTAAGAGTACAGCTATTGATTTCTGCTCAGGTCATGATTTCAGAGTTTCGGAGATCGAGTCCCGCCATCCAGCTTTGTGCCGACAGCGCTGAGCCTACTTGCAACTCTCTTTCCCTCTCTCTCTGCTCCTCCCCTGCTTGTGCCTACGTGGATGTGTGTGCACGTGCACACACACTCGAGCTCTCTAAATAAACAAATACACATTAAAAAATAAAAAGCACTAAAACCAGAGTGAAATACTTTTGGACTCTAATACTAGCTCTGCTGTTTGCTATGAGTCACCAGAAGAGTTTCTCAATCTCTCTAAGCCTCCGTTCCCTTTAAAGGAGATAATACTATTATCTGCAAGACAAGATTATTGGAAGAATCAAAGGGGATAATTCATGTAAAACAATTAACAATGCCTAGACCATGATTAGTCTTCCACAACTGTTAGCCCTCGTATATTATATAACTGTTATGAATTGTATCAGTAATAGAAGTGGTAATAAGCTGTTGAGAGTCTAGCTAAGCTGATCCATGGTGGAGCTGCCTTGACATCCATTGTGTTTGGCCAAGCGATCCTCAGGGACCTTAAATTGACAATAGCCCCTCTTGCAAGCTCGAGTCCCAGAAAACAACCCGCAGAGTCACAAGCAAATATGAGTTCCTGATATGACTTCCCCAGCCGTCCTTGTGATCAACAGTCTCTCCTTGTGTGCCCCTTAGACAAGACCTCCATGAGGCTTACCCAAAACCCTCCTCTTCTGGTTTGAATGAACTAATCCAGCCTTTGCCTGGGAACCCCAAAGTGCTTCACCCACAGATGCTAATAAAAGCATGTGTCCCAAGTTCTATCTTTCTCTGTCTGTACTCTGCCTTGACCTCCCCATATGGCCCCTTGAGGTGTGCCAAGTACTTCCCCCAGGACCTGTAAGTAATAAACTTCTCTCTTTCAGTCTCTCTTGTGGTGTGTTTCTGAACCTGGGCTCACCATCTGGCACCCTGTGCTCCATGTAACAAGTGTTAATTTGACAGATTCATAACATAATCTCTAAAACACTGGTCCTATTGTTGACTTCCCTGCCCCTGGCTGTTTCTTGGCCCCTCTAAGCTTGGAGAACTTTGGAATCCGTTCTCAGGGACACATACTACATGACATCTGCCCAGCTGTTGCTCAGGACAGGGCAGTACCTCCCCCTGTGTATCTCATCCTTACAGATCTATCTCATTGTTTGCCATTAGAAAACAAGAGCCTTTAGGACCTCAGCAGATAAAAAGCTGTGGCACTTGTCTAAGTTAGCTGACTTAGCATGATAAGAGCCTTCTTCATTTCTCACTGGCCCTGTCTGTGTTAGTACAATTTATGGCCGTTTTAAAAACAAAACTATTGGGGCGCCTGGGTGGCGCAGTCGGTTGGGCGTCCGACTTCAGCCAGGTCACGATCTCGCGGTCTGTGAGTTCGAGCCCCGCGTCGGGCTCTGGGCTGATGGCTCGGAGCCTGGAGCCTGTTTCCGATTCTGTGTCTCCCTCTCTCTCTGCCCCTCCCCCGTTCATGCTCTGTCTCTCTCTGTCCCAAAAATAAATAAAAAAAAATAAATAAAAATAAAAAATAAAAACAAAACTATTATCTCTAGTATGTAGATTAACAGACACCAAATCATTCAGTCTGGAGCTTATGCAAATGCTTTTCTCTTCCTCTGGACCCCGCGGTCAGGAGGGCAGGCAGTGAGAGAGAGCTCGTTTCTATGATCATTTGAGTGACTCTGTAGGTCATCTCAGCCTTCAAACCTGACTCACAAATAAAAAGCCAAAAGCATAAACCACCGCAAATCTAGTATAATCGCTCCCTCTTTACCTTCTCCCCTGGCTCATTGGACAAAAGTGTTTTCACAACACAATGGTAACCAACCGGTGTCCCAAACCCCACAATGGGTTCCTTTGGAGAAATTCCAGGGAGCAGGTCTTCCACTCTGGCAGATCTAGGCTGCCAACATCATCCCACTCTGGTCTGTAGTCAAGCTGAGGATGTGCTGTGTTTGTTGAACAACCCCCCACTGTTTCCACCCATGATTTTTTCAAGGGGGAAAAAAAGTCGATCTGCAGCCATGTTTTCAGCAATCTCAAATAACCATACTTACTGCCTGGTTTGCATTGTGCTTCCACTAAGGAATTAGAAGCATGGAGACAGGACCGTGGATTTGGAGCTAGATGACCCACATCCACAACCTGCTGCAGGTGGTTATTAACTGTGTGACCTCAAGCAAAGTGATTAACCTTTTTAAAATGGAAATGACCCTGCTGGGTGCCACATCCCATCCATCAGCAACTCCTGCCCTTCTGAAAGTCTCCAAAATATGTCTCCATTTCTTCCTTCGGTCTCCACGGCCAGCCCTCCACGCCAGTCCTTGGTCAGAGGGTCCTACCATTCAACTCAAGTCTGACACTATCTACCTGGACATAACGTCAGATTCCACAGATGGCCCTTCAAACACACACACACACACACACACACACACACACACACACACACACCCAGAAGCCAACTGAAAGTCCAGTTTGTCACCTGGGCTTCTAAAAAATTGGCTACAGATTGGAGGTTCCCAGGACCCCCTCCCTGGGTTCGACCATTTTGCTAGAACAGCTCACAGAACTCAGGAAAACATTTTACATTCTAGACCATAGGTTTATTATAATGTTGGCTTCATTACCTAGGCATGACTGGTCAAATCACTGGCTATTGGTGATTGAACTCAATCTCCAGCCTTTTCTCCCCAAAGGCTGGAAACCAGATCCCATCCTTAGGTAAGGTCAAAAGTCACCTTATTAACATAACAATGAACAGCTTTATCTTTCTCATTACTTAGCAAATTCCAAGGGTTTTAGGAACTCTGTGCCAAAAAAAAAAAAAGGGGGGGGGGATGAAAACCAAATATACATTTATTCCAAATCACAATATCCCAGATCTTCAATCAGATCATACATCTCCCCTGGTTAAAATTACTTTTAGCTTCCCATCTCCAAAACATCTTATCGTGATTTCTGAGTCCCTATTTAACCTAGCCCATGCCTAACTATCAGATCTCATTTCCTTCTTCACTATGCTCCCACCACCCCAGCCTCCTTTCTGTTCAAAAGCAGAACAGGTATTCCTAACCTCTGTGCTTTCGGACTTGTTGGTCAGTCCACACGGAACCCTCTTTCTCCAGATCTCTATTCGACTGTTGCTTCTCATTCTTTATGTTGCTCTGTATAAATGTCATCCCGCCTAAATGCCACCTGTGCATAGTATTTTTCATATCAATCTGTACTTAGAGTAGTACTCATTAAAAATATCTATTCCTAAAAAAATAAAAATAAAAAAATAAAAATACCTATTCCTTGTTTTCTGGCTCTCTCGCTAATGGTACGTGTAACCAAGGCCTGTTTTACTTTTACTCACAGTTCTATTTTCCCCACGTAGGGGTAAGTGGGCAGAATTCTGAGATGACCCGCAAGGTTTCTGCCCCCTGGATACATATTCTGGATAATCCCCTCCCTTCCCCCAACCCCAAGTGTCGGCAGGACTTCCAAGTACGATAGGACATCACTCCCATGACAAGGTTACGTTATACAGGAAAGATGAAGATATTCTGCAGAGGCAATTAAGGTCCCTAATCAATAGGCTTTGAGTTAATTAAAAGCGAGATTCTCTTGGGTGAGCTGATCTAATCAGGTGAGTCTTTAAAAGAAGTCAGATAAGCAGCAGCAGCCAGGGCTTGCCTGGTGTCTTGGAGAAGTTAGCTCCCATGTTAGGAAGAGAGGTCACATGGCAGGGAGTTGAGGGTAGCATCTGAGAGCCGTGAGGGGTCCCCAGCTAATGGCTAACAATCAAAGGGAACCTCCATCATCCAACCACCAAGAAACGCTTTCTACCACCAACCGGGAGCTTGGAATTAATTGCACACCAAGCATCAGCTGAAGACTGCAGCCCCAGCTGACGCCCCTATCTCAGCCCTGATCTAAGGCTAAGCTGGGCCTGGGTTCCTGACCCCCTAGAAAGTGCAAGCTAGCAAATGTGTTTGTTTAAGCCACTAAGTTTGTGGCAATTTGTTTTGTAGCAATGGAAAGCCGATGCAGATCACAAGTGCCTGGCGCAGAGACCTGCAGTCAATACCGTTGAATGAATGACTATCAGTTGTTTTAAAATGTTTTCTTGGAGTTACAGGATATATTTGTATATGGTAAAAAAAAAAAAAAAAAAGGGGGGGGGGTGGGGAAAAGGAGGGTTTAAGAGGAGGATGAAAAAGGAAAGGAAGAAACCAAATACATACAAATGTTTCTTGATTATTCCAAGGGTGAGCCCTGCCTTTACACTTCAGCAGATATATTCCATGACTTATTGGCCCAAATGTCTTGGACCACTTGGAGAAGAAAATGTTGGGGAAATAGATGTGGAAGGAAGGGTTTTACTCACTGTAAATGAAAGAGGGTTGTATTCAAAAGAACTCAACAGAAGAAATCTGACAAGAATTCCAATGGGGGGGGGGGGTGGAGAATAAAGCAAATTTCATTCCCTTATGGCCAGGAACACAAAGCACATGCCTTAATTCACATAAGCCTCACTACCCTTCGAAACCTTCAAGTCAATGCACAAAGCAGAAAAAAGCCCTCAAAGGTAGGTTGTTTTGTTTTGTTTTTTTTGTGGCTTTGTTTGCTTTGTTTTGTTCCTCTTTCCCAGAGGAGTAGAAATCTATTATCCACACCTTAATTACAGCAGCAGGCAGTTCCTCCTTAGACTTACCAAGCAGCTCACGGAGGCCTCACAGGGTCCCAGCCTCTGTGAGTAGAAAGGGCTGAAGCAAGGTGGGGAGACATTGATTTTCTCTCTGGCTCTGCGGTCCTGAGCTGTGAGACCGGTGACAAGTCCTTCCACTTCAGGATCCCAGCCGTTGTGAAAGGGGAATACTAATTTGAAGTATCCATTATCACTCAGGAATAAGGGTGAGGGTCACACAGAAACAGTTAAGTGCCTGGAGCTATGTAAATGCACAACTTATGACAAGCCGGTCACACAGAACAATCAGTCAACTGTTTACTGCCAGAGATCTTGTCTTCTGCTCAGCAACCAGTAAGGGGCTCTGGACCCAAGAAATAATCAATGTTCCAAGGCTGTTGTTGAAGGACTTATTCCATTGGCACTCCCAGGAAGCCAGCACATTAGGAAAATGTCGAACAGAGATTCATAGACTGTTTCCCATATTAGATCAATTTCTACTGCTGGTGCTTTCACTCGTTACTTACACAACAAATCCTGAACACCTTTTCTATGGCTGGCTGTAGACACTGGGTATAGAAGGGCAAATGAAACAAATCTCTTGTCTTCAGAGAGGTTGCAATGTCCTCTAAAGACAACCTTTGCCTACCTTAGTACTCCCCGAATTCAACCCACCTGCATATACCTCCAAATCTTTTCATCATACCACCTTGTACAGACACCTCCTTCAGGAAGACTTCACCCAGTCTCCCAGATGGAAGTTGTCCTCAGAATATCTAGGCACTCAAATTAAGGCAGGGGCTTATTACAAGCTATCTTACGATATAGACTTCCCTTCTCTAGTTGAAGCTGCTTTTTTAAAATATGAAATCTATTGTCAAATTGGTTTCCATACAACATGCAGTGCTCGTCCCAGCAGGTGCCCTCCTTAATGCCCATTACCCACTTTCCCGTCCCTCCCCCCCCCCCATCAACCCTCAGTTTATTATCAGTTTTTAGGAGTCTCTTATGACTAAAAGGCTCCCTCCCGCTCTTTTTTTTTTTCCTTCCCCTCCCCCAAGGTCTTCTGTGAAGTTTCTCAGGATCCACATAAGAGTCAAAACATATGGTATCTGTCTTTCTCTGTATGACTTATTTCACTTAGCACAACACTTTCCAGTTCTATCCACATTGTTACAAAAGGTAGTATTCCACTGTGTATATAAACCACAATTTCTTTATCCATTCATCAGTTGATGGACATTTAGGCTCTTTCCATAATTTGGCTATTGTTGAAAGTGCTGCTATAAACATTGGGGTACAAGTGCCCCTATCCATCAGCACTCCTGTATCCCTTGGGTAAATTCCTAGCAGTGCTATTGCTGGGTCATAGGGTAGATCTATTTTTAATTTTCGGAAGAACCTCCACATTGTTTTCCAGAGTGGTGGCACCAGTTTTGCACACCCACCAACAGTGCAAGAGGGTTCCCGTTTCTCCACATTCTCTCCAGCATCTATAGTCTCCTGATTTGTTCATTTTAGCCACTCTTCCTGGCGTGAGGTGATATCTCAGTGTGATTTTGATTTGTATTTCCCTGATGAGGAGCGACGTTGAGCATCTTTTCATGTGCCTGTTGGCCATCCGGATGTGTTCTTTAGAGAAGTGTCTATTCATGTTTTCTGCCCATTTATTTACTGGATTATTTGTTTTTCGGGTGTGGAGTTTGGTGAGGTCTTTATAGATTTTGGATACAAGCAGCTTTAAGGTTAAAGATGGCGCTTTGATTTCCTTGATATCACAGCCCTTGGCATATCTCACCCAAATGCAATGACTGCCCATCTATATTGTTCTTTTTTTTTTTTAATTGTTAAAGTGTATTTATTTATTTGTGGTTGAGAGAGAGGACACACAAGAGGGGCAGAGAGAGAGGGAGAGAGAGAGAATCCCAAGAAGGCTCTACGCTATCAGCAGAGAGCCTGACTCAGGGCTCGAACTACCAAACCATGAGATCATGACCTGAGCCAAAACCAAAAGTCAGACATTTAACTGAGTCACCCAGACGCCCTTGTATTAGTGGTTCTTAAACATTTTGCTTCAACACATTGTTTCTCATGTGATTTGTTTTTGTTTTTAAGTTTATTTATTTTTGAGAGAAAGAGAGAGATTGAGAGAGAAAGTGAGCAGGGGAGGGACAGGGGGAGAGGGAGAGAGAGAGAGAAAGGGAGAGGGAGAGGGAGAGGGAGAGGGAGAGGGAGAGGGAGAGGGAGAGGGAGAGGGAGAGGGAGAGGGAGAGGGAGAGGGAGAGAGAATCCCAAGTAGGCTCCATGCTGTCAGCACAGAACCTGACATGGGGCTCAAACTCATGAACCATGAGATCATGACCTGAGCCAAAATCAAGAGCCAGACCCTCAACTGATTGAGCAACCTGGTGCCTTCATGTAACTTGTTTTTGCAGTATACATCAAGTTTATGGATACCTTTACTCGTATTTTTTTAGTGTTTATTTTTGAGGGGCTCCTGGGTGGTTCAGTCAATTAAGCATCCCACTTTGGCTTAGGTCATGATCTCATGTTTATTTTTTGAGAGAAAGAGAGAGAGAGAGAGCGCACACGATCAAGTGGTAGGAGCAGAGAGAAGGGGACAGAGGATCCTAAGGGGGCTCTGCACTGACAGACAGCCCGTTGTAGGGCTCAAATTCACAAACCGTGGGATCATGACCTGAGCCAGAGTCGGACGCTTAATTGACTGAGCCACTCAGGTGCCCTAACACCTTTACTTTTAAAAGAAAATTGAGGCATGTATAAGCTTACCCCCACAATTATATTATGAACCATGATTCAAGTCATTTTGGGTGCTCTCTTGAATGGGGGGTGAGGTTGGCGCACTTGAGAGCTAGTAACTTTGCATGAGCTGAGGGCATCCATCGGAGTGAGTTATAGACATGATCCTTACCCATGATTTGGACTGTAAAATCAAGCAAACTAATAAATATGGGGAGTTGACTTTTCATGACATTTTAAAAATACTTTATTATATAAACAATATAAGCTTTTATGTAACATATAGAGAGCAAAACTCTGCTCCCTCTAAACTGACTGTAGTTGTGTCCAGATTTTATCTACGCCCATATGTGCACCGTTACATTCCAGCGTGGAGTCGCCTTTTAAAGCTCTACTCTACTCTACAAGGCAGACATGGTATTCCACTGTGTGGACAAATGTCATTTTTTCAGCCAATCCTCTTACATCGGACACTGAAGTCGTTTCCATTTTGCATTACTACAAACAAGGCGGCGATGCCTATTTTTATACACAGCTTTGCAATTCATGTGACTGCTTTTTTGGAGAACGGATTCCTTAAAATGTCGTTTGGCGAGATCAGAATTTGAAACGCACCTTCCTTTTGACCCCACTGTGCCACTTTTTGTGTAGCCAATGCTTTAGCAGATTGCCACCTCCTCGGCATTGTCTAGCATTCCCTTCCTGCAACCCCTTTCCTTCTAAAATAGCTTTGGGTACAGAGTGTGGGAAAGGAAGAAGAAAACTGTTGACGTGATGCTAGCAAGAAGCATGGTGATTTCTACCATGTTGAATGCCTATGGGGTGTGGGCTGCCATTGTATCTAGCAAAGTTCAGGGATCGTATTTTCAGCCCCTTATATGCAGCTTCTCTGGGATTCTGGCCTAGGAAAGCATCAATAATTTGAAAGACTTGGAACCTGCTGGCCTGAGAAGTTGTAGACTGACCAGGACGTAGTACAAACCTGGACAATCTCCCACTGCCGCTCCCCCACTATCCATCATCTCTCTCTCAGCCCTGGCCAGTGATAGCTTTGAATCTGTTCCATAGTTTTCTCCCAGAGTTTTGGTAAAAATGGGGGAAGGCTGTGGGGGCAAGCAAACCTTGTGTTTCCTTTTATATATGGGCCCTCAATGGGCAAAGTGTTCAAAGAACTATCCTGAGTTCTCCATCCTGCTGTGGATGCCTTAAACTTAGCACTTCGGAACAAATCTGTGTTCATTTCATTGCTCTCAAAAAGTGAGTCTCTAAAGTACACTGGAGGTCTTCTGTGACGCTGGGATGTTCTTGGGACCCTACTTGGTCAAGCCTATGGAAAGGAATGATTGACCACAAAAATGCTGTCAGTGCTCAGCATGAAACAGCAGATAAAGGAGGCTCCTTGAACGACAGCAGAGGCTGCTAACCTACCGAGGGAATCAAGACAAGGAATCGCACAATTAAAATTCGGCTGCTGTGTAAAGTCACCAGTTGAGTCCAGCTCATTGGTTATAGGCTGAGTGCTTTCAAATCTACCCTAGTGACAACGAAGGTTCTTTAGTTCCCAAGCATGCCTGGTCCAAATCCAGACAGAGAAGTAGACAAGTCCCATCCTTAACTAACTGCTTGCTGGAGTGCCAGAGTGGCAGCTCATATGGAAAAATAGTATGACTCATCAAACTACTGGGGAAAAGAAAAACAGACCTGAGAGTTTATAACATAAAATTGACCAATAATGTAAAATTGGCCGATGACCACTTTTCCCACAACTGCTACCAAGATGGTAGTCTCTTCTACTGTGATTATGAAATGGATAAAAATAAATAACCTTTATCCACTGCAACTAAGGGGGATGTTTAATAGTGTTACACAGGAAATGACACAGTTGGGCATCCCCTTCAGCTTGGACACATAGAAAATTATCTTGACTGTCTGTAAGGAATAGAAATGAAAAGCCCTCCTCCTTCCACCAAAGCTCAAACAGAATACAGAGGCAGCAGTAGGTGAGACACAGAAAATTCCATAGACATAGGGAAGTTATTTCTGGATAATTGGCAGCAGACATGTTTCAGAGCACATGGGAGGAAGGATCTCCATAGCAACCCAGTTGCTGATGGCTCCATATTTAAACTAAATGTGGAGCCTTTACACTTTCAGAGACTGAAGATTTTCTGTACTTTTTGGTAATCAGTTCTCTAACTCAGGGAAGCAAGCATTCCAGCAGAGGTCCACATAAGGCAAGAAGAGTATGATATATACAGAAAGTAATTCATAGGTCTTAGAGGCTTTTATAGAAGAAAGAAAAATCCGGATCAAATGAAAACAAAAATCACTGGCTAGATCTTTCAGCAATTCCTAGTGAGGGTCAACTGGATGTTAATTACAAGCCTATTGGACAGCATTTTTAGCGTGTTATCTATAATTATGCTTGAGTCACATGTACAAGGACATTGTCTATTAGATTCCGTAAAAGCCTTTATTTTCAACGACTACTTCTTTGCCTTACAGAGTTTTATGTTGTAGAAAGACAAAACCCCATCTTGTTCAAGATCCTGGTGTTCTATGGTAGACTCAAGTTACTAACTCCCCATACAGAATCCTTCAATGGACAAAGTTTAGTCCATCCACGAGAGTAGATGCCACAAAAGCATCATTAGGGAGATCTTTATTCTTGGTGTTTATTTAGTGATCTGCTATCCTCTGTCTGAAAATACTAAAATGGAAATGGAACACAATAGTGATCTTAAAGCACCATTAGTATACTGTTCTCTTCATTTCCCTTTAAAGACTGGCAGATTAAAATTTGGTTTTTGGTACCTCTAGGAACCCACTCCAATACCACCTGTGACACTCAGTGACATTGCCTACCTCCTTGTCCCATCGGCCATGCTACCTCCACTGTTTGATTCTTGGTTAAGGATCCAGTAAAATCAAGTCTTTCTTTTAGTGCAAAGCTTTAAACTTTTACTATTACCAAGGGTGCTAATGGTTTAATGAGAGAACAAAGCCTTCAGCCAAAGAAATGAAGTGGGTTCTACAGGTTTTTCTAGTTAATACAATGGATATTACAGGTATCCAGACAGTTAAATGGCATTATTTAAAAAAAAAAAACAAAAACTGTTTGTATGCTTAATTTTCTACCGGTCTTATAAAGCAATGCAATCTATTCCTAAGACAAGAAAGGAAATTCTTAAAGCATTTATTATATTTTGGTATTATTTGACCCAGGATCTCCATTTCTGGTCATTCATCCTAAGTCATCCAAAATATGAAAGGGTTTTTACCAATGTTAATCACAGTGTCGTTTTAATAGCTAAAAATTGGAAATAATCTAAATGTCCAGCAATAGGAGAGTGACTAAGCAAATTATGATACATTCATTTATGATGAGCTAATATCTTGCAATATTAATCTTTGTGCTTTTCTGTTCTGCACTCCATTATACATGGCCCTTCTAGCTAATCAGAGGCATTTGAAGGAAATGGGGATTATTAGGGTAAGAATGGAAGGAAAGAAACATATCCAGTCTTGTAATTTCCAAAATAAGCCTTGAAAGTCACAAGGAATCACTTTTGGGGAAAGCTGGCTGATGGAGTTCATGCAACAATCAGTGACTGGAAAGAAAAATGTAGGGAATCATGCCCCCTATCTCTCTTCCTGGTTGGGAGGAGAGATAGGGCATGATCTTGGGGCACGGGTGCCACCTAAGACTAAGGATATAGGGAATGGACCTATGGAGACCACATGAAGAAAAGGTAGCATCAAGAGTCAAGTCAAACATCTCCAATGGAGGAAGCCCATCTCGGGGCAGGTGCTGTGAACCCCAGCGAACAGTTCTCACTGATGCCAACTGGAGCCTTCTGGCAATGGCTCCCTGAAGGTGTCCAATGTTTTTTTTCCCCTACCAAATGGAAGATCACCTGTGCCTTGAACCTCTGAATACCTCCAAACTACTCCATTTGGACTGATGCCTTTTAGCATACTCATGAGACCTTAACCCAGATGGTAGGGTCTTCTATGTACAGAGAGTAATCAGAAGATACCAAGAAAAGCTCCAGCACTAATCCCTGAGTCCAACTGAAGGGTCCTTTAAATATACAATGATAACAACAACTATCATTTACTACCTGCCAAACACATCTTTATACATTTTGTAAGTATCAAATTCCATCTTCACAATAGCCCTTCCTAAGAGGTAGCTACTCTTTTTTTTTTTAATGTTTCTTTATTTTTGAGAGAGAGAGAGAGAGAGAGAGAGCGCGCGCGCGAGCGCATGAGTGGGGGAGGAGCAGAGACAGAAGACAACAGAGGATCTGAAGCAGACTCTGAGCTGTCAGCGCAGATCCCACTGCAGGGCTCAAACTCACAAACCACAACATCATGACCTGAGCCAAAATTAGACGCTTAACTGACTGAGCCACCCAGGCACCCTGAGGTAGACACTCTTGTTAGCCCATTTTAGAGATGGAGAAACTGAGGCAAGAGATACTTAGCAGCTTGCCCAAGACCACACAGCTACTAAATAGTGAATATAGGATTGACATCTAGGTAGTATGGCCCTGGAGCCTATGGTATGCCACTTTCCATAGGCTGCCATTAAAAATAATGTTTCCACTGAATTTGTAACAACCCAGAGGAAGCTTGCATTATCAAGTGAACGGACTAGAATTTAATACTGTGCCTACAATGTGGTACACACAGAAAAAAAACAGGCATCAAAACGTTAATAGTATTTGACTCTAGAGTAGTAGGAAAATTGGATGACTTAAGTTTTCTTTTGTATTCCATATGAAGATTTTTTTCTATAATGACCATGTATGACATTTAAACTCGGGGAGAAACTCACTTTCAGTGCGTCTTGAGCTTCTTAAATACATGTGCATGCACGCACACACGCACACACACGCACACATTCGCACACATTTTTTTACTTACAAACTCTAGTTCTTTGAAGAAACTGTACACTTTTAGCAACGGAGGGGGAAGCCACAGGGCTTATTTCTGGCTAGAGTAGTTCAAAAGTACTTTGATACTCTGGATAAGAAGCAAGAAATAGCAATTATGCTAAATTTGTCCTCTCTCTTTCTTTGATAGGAGGGACGGGATCATAGATAACAGAGATGAGGTCACCCTAAGTTGTCACCTATGAGTAGCCTTGACATCTTTCTGCATTCTTATAGCTTAGGGTTGTCTTGATATACTAACATTCCCAAAGAGAATCAAAGGAAGACAACCCCAACTTTTTCATTTTCACTCATCATATGATGTCTTTTGATGAATACAGAGGCTTAGTTTTCACACAGTTACATGTATTGGTCATGTTCTTTATGGATTTTTCTTTGGGTGTCTTACTCAGGAAATCCTTCCATACCTTAAATTCATGAAAGCATCTACCTCTATCTTCTTCTAAAAATCTTGTACATTTAAGTGTTTAATTCAGAGTTCGTTTTTGTGCATAGTGTGAAGTACGGATCCAATTCGATGTTTTTCCATATAGATACCAAATACCTCAGCACCATTAATTAAAACATTGACTTTTTCCCACCAGTATGTAATATCACCTCTATCATCTGGGCTCTCTATTCTGTTCCAGTGGGCTATACCTATGGCAGAACCATCCTGATTCAATTACCATAGACTCATAACAAGTCTTGAGATCTGAGAGCCACACTAAAGATGGAAAAGAAGTACCATGCTGAGGACTGCCTAGAGAAATCACTTTAGAACTTCCAGTATCCAAAGATCAAACCAACCAACCAAAAACAAAACAAAACAAAAAAACAACAATGAAACTGGTAGATAGTTGTGCCCCATTGTTAGACTTGGTTTGCCTTGTGTTTGTCTATTTGGAGTCTTTATCGCCATCCCACTCCTGCTATATGAACACATGATTATTATAGATTCATGGACTTATCATGTATTATTGGCCATGGGGATAAAAAGAGAAGATAAAAATTAGAGAGCCACAGATACACAGCACTCACGGGTAAAAACAGAGCTAGGTCACTATTTTTGGGCTTCTGTCTCACAGCGTCCAAGGGAAGAGGGACTCCCTGGTAGCATTAACATCTTGATGTTCTGAATTCTGGTAGGTTTGTGGAGCTTCATTTAGGAATGTGGACAAGTCAGTTTGTCACCAATGTTACAGAGATTGCCAACCCACCCTCAAGGGCTGGCCTGCTCTGAATCTGGCCCTGGAGAAGAGGAAACCCTGGATCGTCTTGCTGTTTCCATTTAGCAAGCAGCAGTACGTGTCCTTGCTTATAATTAACAAAGCTGACCATGGTCTTTCAGTTTATTAAACGGACAGCCAAAAAAGTTAGGTTTGTAACCGGGCACTTATGTTACATTAAAAGAATGCTTGGATAAAGCGTCAACAAACAGCATCTTGTAGACTCTGCTGTTGGTGTCATTCTTGAGTGTGTTTGACTTCCATATGGCAACACCAAGGTCACTCCTAATTCCATCTTCTGTGAATATTTGAAACGTTTTCTCTTATCAAGTTTTCTCCACACATATGCCTAAGAGCCAGGCATTGAAGAAGAATAGTAGTAACTTCCTTAGGTTCCTGGACACTCACTAAGCAATGACCTGAGAACACGGAGGTCATATACGAACTCATTGTGCCTTGCTCAGCTCTTGCTTTGAAGTACATGAGTATTTCCTTTGGTGTACTCTCGAGAATTTTCTGGAAAGAGGCGGTGTGGCCTTAAAAACAAACAGTTTCAAATTCCTTGTTGATAACAACAACAACAACAACAAAAAAAAAAACCCTAAATCTTTATACGCCCAAAGGTACTCATCACAATTTGTCTTATTCTTGATGAAACATTTGTATATAAGGGAATTTGGTATGGATGATTCAATTATTCATACCAAATATGAATATGAAGCAGATTTATTCACTACTCTGTAATGAACTAGCCTGGGCCTCTCTCCAGAAAACTTGCACATGGAGGTAATGCTCACAGCCCCAGACCATCCATCACACTTACTACTTACCCAGCTAGCCATCTGGTCTGCAGAGAAATGGATAAGAATATCCTAACAAACTCTAGGCAAATTGGTCATTTTGCTGCTCACTATACACATTTTCATCATTTTCTTCTCTCACTTCAGCGTGTCTCAAGCTCTGGTCAAAATTTTCATTTTGAGGAAGAATGAAACTTGGTTGCAAGATAATAATAGTTACATTAAAATCAACAACAGTACCCTGTATGCTAGCCAACTCACAATAAATTATATTCAACAACAACAACAGTGGTTCATCTGTGTCTATATTTTTTTCCTTGGCAATTTACCCATTCTCAAGGATTGGTGCTACTGACTTCCATATGTATACTTCTTAAAAAAAAAATGTTTGTTTATTTATTTGGGAGGAGGGAGGGCAAAGAGAGAGAGAGAGGGAGAGAGAGAGAGGGAGAGAGAGAGAGGGAGAGAGTCCCAAGCAGTCTCTGTGCTCAGCACAGAGCCTCACACAAGGTTCAATCTCACCATCATGAGATGATGACCTGAGATGAAATCAAGAGCCAGATGTTCAACTGACTGAGCCACCCAGGAGCCTCCATATCTATACTTCTAACCATGACTTTTCCCTGGAGCACCAGACATGATCTACAGCTCCTTATATGATAACTCTATCTACATGTCAAGCAAACATCTCTACTTTGACATATTCAAAATCAAATATTTTCTTTCCCCTGAAAACCCGTGACTCCCTGGGTCTTCATCTGGGTCAATATCATCAACTAAAATTTCAAGGCCAAAAGTCTAGGAGTCACTCTTGACTCCAGTTTTGCCCTCACTCCTCTCCTAAGTCAGCTCTGTGGGCTCCTCCTCCAAAACATCTCAGAAATCTTCCCATTTCTCTTTATTTCCTGAGCTTCTACACTAGCCCAAGCTGACTTCAAGTCTTGCTTAGATCATAGGCAATAAGCACTGAACAGGTCTTTGTTCTACTCTTATAAACCTAAAATATTCTTTACAGAGTTGCCAAGGCAATCTCTTTCCAATATCAATCATATTATGTATGGGTCCCTTCTTTCACCATAAAACATTCCAGAGGCTTCCAGTTACAATTAAAATAAAATCCAGAAAGCTTACTCTGGCCTACAAGATCTTCCATCAACCAGCCCAGTTCTCTATACTTGTCTCATACCCTCTCCTGCTTGCTCACCATGCTGCAATCATGCTCATTTATTCCTTTGTTCCTCAAATGCTCTAAGTTCACCCTAATCTCAACACTTTTGTCCTTGCTCTTCCCTCTCTCTGGAATGTTCTTCCTCCACATCACATGATTAGCTTCCTATCTTTCAGGTTTTATCTCAAATGGCATCAGAGAAAGACTTTCTCTAACTCTTCTTGCAAGGCAGGATCCAACCAGGAAGGGGGAAACCTTTCTAACTTTATTAAACAGAGGGAATTGAATATAGGCAATTAGTTATACATGTGATGGATAAGCTTTGGAGCCACACAATGGAGGACTACCCAAAGATGTGCAACAGCAGGAAACTCAGTACACCCAAGCCTGGAAAGCCAAAAGAAAGAAGTGGTATTATTACATCCCATGAGCCAGGGTCACCAAGTGGAAGCTGGAAGAAGTTTGAGGCCAGCCCAGCAGAAGTTACAGCCACAGAAGAAACGCAACCACTGCTGGGGACCCAGCCAGCACAGAGATGGGAGGAAAATACCTTGGCCTCTTCCTTCCCTGCCCCTCTCATTTTCCACAAGTGTCTCCCATTGGCCAAACCCATCTGGAAGCCAGCTGACACAGAAGCTTAGGAAACACATGCTATATCCCCCCCAGCCCCAACCATAATGATCACAACAAGGAAGTGTAAAGGATGGAATGAAGGGCAAACAGCCCAAGACTAGTGCACTACCCCATTTCACCTTACCATCTCTCCTCAACTGCTCGATTTTGATCACATTACATTGTTTAGCCATCTTCATAGCACTCATTACTATCTACACATATCTTGATTATTTGCTTAAATATCACCAAATTAGAATGTAAGCATCATGGTCCTAGTCGGTATACATGAACAGCTCCTGATATAGGCAGAGCATTCATTAATGATGTTTGTTGAAAATACACCAGATGAGTGATTACTCTGTCACCAGCATTGTGCCAAGAGCTTTACATGAACTATCTTATAGAATCCTTATAACAATCTCATGACTGTTTTATATATGAGGAATCTGAGGCTTAATGGAGTATTATGAAGCATTGCATCTTGGATAGATTCCAGGGCCCAGTAGGCTATCAATAATATAAACTCCAAAGGAGAAATGACCGTCTTATATATAATACATCAATATGACACTGCACCAACTTAAAAATTCAGTTTTACTAATAACGAGTATCTTATTCAACACCTTCACTGGGCAGTGTTGGATAACGTAGTTGACACGTGCTCATCAATTCTCTCTTCCAAAGAGAAAGCCAAAGGAAACAAATGTAAGGCATTGTGAATATAATACAGGTACCAATCACATGACCTCAATCTATTGATTCTCAGACAACAAAGGGCTTATTCAAAGACTTACATAGTGCCTTCATTTTAAACTGGACACTGGACAATATAAAATATTCTGAGTGCAACCCTTTAAATGTAATGTTAGAGATACCTGGTTGCTCAGTCTGTTAAGCGTCTGACTTCAGCTCAGGTCATGATCTCACAATTTGTAAGTTCGAGCCCCTTGTCGGGCTCTGTGCTGACACCTCCGATCCTAGAGCCTGCTTCAGACTCTGTGCTTCTCTCTCCCTCTGCCCCTCCCCACTCATGTTCTATTTCTCTCTCTCTCTCCCAAAAATAAAAAAAATAAAAAAATTTTTTAGATAAATTAAAACAATGTAATTCTAGGTGTTAGTTTTCTTGGTAAAATATGTTTATCTGAGGGGGGAAAAAAAAGACATCTGAGCTCTATCCGTATGGGTTCATATAGAATCAAACAGGAATCACAGAGCTGCATTAAATTTGGGGTCAAGTGTTTCACTCATGGCATCTGGCCATGGAGCATCTGTCCTTTGGAAAGGATGGAGAAGGAACCCAGGGAGGCTCTGCTTGAGGAAACACCAGAATCCCTACCCCAGCCCAGCTCCATGTTGGTGCCCACAGAGCGTGAATCATGGCTGCTCAGGCAGTCTCAGGGGAGAAGCCAAGATTCTGTCTTAAGCTTTTGAAGCAGCTCTTCATCTTGTAAGAATGTCAGCTGTTCACTTTGTAACACAACCAGGCAGAAACCATTTCAGCCATTGGGCTCCATTAAACCATGACTTAATAAGATAATTAAATCCCCAAAGATATAGAAACAGGTACTGTCACTGTTGCCTTTGAGCCCAGATCAAGTTCATAGTTTTATTTTAAGGCATAAATTTTATTAGGCTTTACATTAAATCAATAATGGAAGTCTAGACCAAAGTTTGGAGAGCTGTGGATGTAGTCATAATGGATTCCTTGAAATCCTATTAAATAGGCTCTGAAATTGGCTTGGGACTATTGCCTTGTTTAGATGAGATGACAAGAGTTTCGACCATGGTCCTCCAGCTGTCATATCTTGATTGACTATCCATCACTAATTGGACTCCATAGGGTCATACAGGAAAAAATACATTTCCCTCCCTGAATGTGGTATTTCCAAGTTCTATGACTGGACTTCCAAATGAACTCTCATAGGATACAAGACCCTATACATTGGTTTGTTATTTGCCTTCCAAATCTATTTCAAGTATTTGAGATGGCTTATAGGTGCATGCATAGTACATCTATATAAGGGTTATTAAGTGAGAAACTGGGGTGCCTGGGTGGCTCAGTCATTTGAATGTCCAACTTTCGGTTTCAGTTCAGGTCATGATCTCGCAGTTCATGAGTTTGAGCCCTGCACAGGGCTCAGGGCTGCTGGTGAGGAGCCTGCTTGGGATTCTCTCGCTCCCTCTCTCTCTCTCTGCACGTCCCCTGCTTTCTCTTTCTCTCAAAGTAAATAAACTTAAAAAAATTCTAAGTGAAAAACTCAAGGTGAATACATTATGGTATATACATACAACACAGTGTTCTACAGCCATTACAAATGATGATGGAATGCTCATGTTTTGATACAGAATGCTCTGTCACTTTCATTGTTAAGTGGACAATGTGCAGAATGGGAATGCTATACTATAATCTGGTTCACAGAAAGAGAAAGATAAACACATAGGAACTACCTTTGAAAGGATAGGTAACAAATTCTTAACAGTGGTTGCCTCTGCGGAAGAAAACTAGAGATATTTTATACCTCTTTTTAGCTTCTTAAAAAATCATATGCATTTATTACTAATGAAATGAATACATACGCAAAAATTGAACCTCTTCCAAATCAAGAAAAAGTAAACCTTGGCAGATACTTTGGGTGCCCCACTCAGATTTCCCTTCACAACTGCTAGAAGTGTTGGATTCACAGTTGAGCCTTGCTGGCTCCCTTGCCTCAAGGTGGGATCAACTCTGGGATGCAAGGCATGCTCCAGAGCATCCCTTGGGCTCAGGCTGGTGCTGGTCTTCACCATGAACTCTTCCTTCATGAGCTCTTTACCCTACCCTGGACTCTACTCTGGAGAACACTCTTTCAATAAACCACTTGCACAAAAATTTCTGCTCTGGCTCTATTTCTAGGGAATGTGACCAAAGAAAGTATTGTGGAAGAAAAAGGTATGTTGTACCAAATATTAAGACCAAATATTGTACCTAAGGGGCGCCTGGGTGGCTCAGTCGGTTGAGCAACCCACTTCGGCTCAGGTCATGATCTCATGGTTTGTGTGTTCGAACCCTGCATCAGGCTCTGTGCTGACAGCTCGGAACCTGGAGCCTGCTTCCATTTCTGTCTCCCTCTCTCTCTGCCCCTCCCCCATTCACGCTCTGTCTCTGTCTCAGAAATAAACATAAAAAAATTTTTAAAAAAAGGACTATAAAATAATGTATATGCTATCGCCATATTGTAGTCAATAGTAACTTTGTGTCCTTTGAAAGTAAAACTGCCCCCACCCTTAAAAGCCTTTCACAAGTTTCCATTGTTCTCCAGATAAACACAGATTTCTTTAACAAGTTTTACAAGACACTCTATCCAATCTGGCCTCTGCATATCCCTCCAACCTCATCTGCACTCATTCCTCCTTACCTTTTCCTTCCAACCACATTGGCCTAACTGCACTTTCTCCCACTTACCATGTTTCTTTCTACTGGAGTACACTTGCTCACGTTTTCCCTGGATGTCCTTCCTTCCCTACTTTGCCTGATTAATATCTACTCCTTCAGATAGCCCCGCAAACATTACTTTGACCAGAACAAACCCTCCCATTCCAAGTTCTCATAGTCCCATAGACTTATTTTCTTTTTTTTCCCCATCTGTTTTTTACATGTTTGTTTATTTTTTGACAGCAAGAGACAGAGCACAGTAGTAGAGGGGCAGAGAGAGAGGGAGACACAGAATCTGAAGCAGGGTCCAGGCTCTGAGTCATCAGCACAGAGCCTAATGCAGGGCTCAAACCCATGAACCATGAGATCATGACCTGAGTCAAAGTCGGACACTTAACCCACTGAGCCACCCAGCCGCCCCCCACAGACTTATTTTCTACACACATCTCAATATCGCAATTGTAAGACTTATCTTGTATAACTCTTTAACAACTACTGAAATAATATGTAAACCCCTCCAGGAGAAGATCTTAGCTGCTTTTGCTCACTCCTGTATCTCTAGTGCCTGGGATAGTGTTTTCCACATTGCAAGTGCTCTGTAAAGTTTTGCTGAGGAAATATATTATGGTTAATGAACATAAACAGCTGAAATTCAATGTTAAATTTCCCTATGACCTTCTTAAAAGCCACACAAAATGGGAAACCAGTTACTTAATTCTTAATAGAAAAAAATTAAATAATCAATTATTTATGAGGTAGCTCACCTCTGGTGGTGAAACCAGAGAAAATGTGCAACACTGTGTATTCAGTGAAAGGAGATTTTAATGGAAACACCCTCAAAACCATCCTCGCAATAAATAAAATGATGAGTTGTTTCCTTCATTGGTTCTGAACGTAGTTATTAAGCATCTACTATATGCCAGGCACTCTGCCGTAGAGTGAAAATTGGTAAATAGACACATATAGAATACCTGCTCTCATGGAATGTAGCTTCTAAGGACAGACTCAGGCAAAAGTCAACAAAACACAGATATATGTAACAAGTCAAGCAGAAATGCATGCAGTCATAATACAGTATGATTGATGATTTAATCTCATCCAAGGAGTTGATTGACTTCACATCTGAAGGCTGAGTAGGCTTTTCCTGAACACAGACAGAAGAGTATTTACTCCAAGCACAAGTTACAGTACGTGAAACTGCCCCATGGAGGAAGGGCTATTATGGCAAGTTTGAGCCACTGTGGCTGAAATGAGGGCTGGAGTCTTGTGGAGTAAGAGGTTGAACAGGTACACAAGAGTCAGACAACGAAGCCATGTGTCCTAGCACCAACGGAAAGCTACTGAAGGGTTTTTAGCAAATGGATGACACAATCAGACTTTTATTTCGAAAAGATCACTTGCCATCCAAGGGAGAATAGATTGTAGGGGACCCACAGAGAATATCGCAAGGGTGATGGGCAGGGGGTTGACGTTAGGTGTTGGAATAATCCAGATGATAAAGGGTGGCATTTTGGCCTGTGGTGATGATGCAAGTATGGATGGGAGGGAGCATATTTGTTGTAGTTGCATATCGTAGGGCCAAAGCAATTCTCTCCAAAGGGCAAAACAATGTGTGCCAGGTACACAGCTCTCCTATGAACAGGTTTCAATAAAATCTGAATTTTAGAGAACCTGAAAACTAGATTGGTAATACTTCACAGATGTGTCTCATAATTAAGCTTCCAAGGAGGCCAAGAATTCAAATTTAAACTATTTACGAAGCATGGAGATGACGACATCCACAGAGCTAAAAGTGACAAGCATAGGTTCTCGCTGAGCTGGAAGCACAGTTAATAATTAAATCCTCCTATAAAAGCCAAAGATCCTGCTACATATGTTGCATATATTTATACAAGTATATGTTTAAGTTAATTAGAAGTAACTATATAAAGTTATTCCAAAATGGGAGGATTGATCTCCCCAATTCCTTTTTTTTAGTACCTTTCTTCGTAAACTACTCAGGTTAAAAGAACACATTGAGGGGCACCTAGGTGGCTCCGTTGGTTAAGCGTCCAACTTCGGATCAGATAATGATCTCGCGGTTCACAAGTTCGAACCCCACGTGGGGGCTCTGTGCTGACAGCTCAGAGCCTGGAGCAGGCTTCCGATTCTGAGCCTCCTTCTCTCTCTGCCCCTCCCCCACTCATGCTGTCTCTCAAAAATAAATAAATGTTAAAAAAAATTTTGAAAAAAAAACACATTGAGGTATGGTTACAGTGTGGCATCTAAGTCAGGTAGAATCAATCATTGGCATTCACTATCAAAGCGACTTTTCTAACTAAGTCTATCTTTTGCACAACATTATCCAAACAAAGATTATTCCTGTTCAGGCGTACCTCACTGTACACAGGCAGGACATTCTATAGCTACCGTTTTTTTTGTTTGTTTGTTTTTTTAAATAAGGAAGCTTGGATGGAGAATATTAGCCTGGTCAGATCGTAAGACCAACTGTTTAAAAGGGCAAGTGTGAGGACTGAATTCCTGCAGATCCCAATTAGCTCCAAATTGAAATGATAGGATTTTCAGCTTGAAGGAATTTCAGAGGTGATCTTATAGAAAAAAGTTTTACAGATCAGAAACCTGAGACCCAAGGCAATGAACGCTCCAAGGTCAGCAAGCAGTCTAGTGACAGAGCTAGGGTTTAAAAAAAATTTTTTTAATGTTTATTTATTTGTGTGTGTGTGTGTGTGTGTGTGTGTGTGTGTGTGTGTGTGTGTGTGTGTGAGAGAGAGAGAGAGAG